>NC_052164.1:44739031-44891353 GCF_902713615.1 Scyliorhinus canicula | reverse complement strand
GCCGGGTCTCTCTCTTCCTCCCCCCCCCCCCCGCAAACAACGCCGGGTCTCTCTTCCTCCCCCCCCCCAAACAACGCCGGGTCTCTCTCTTCCTCCCCCCCCCCCCCGCAAACAACGCCGGGTCTCTCTTCCTCCCCCCCCCCAAACAACGCCAGGTCTCTCTTCCTCCCCCCCAAACAACGCCGGGTCTCTCTCTTCCTCCCCCCCCCCCCCGCAAACAACGCCGGGTCTCTCTCTCCTCTTCCCCCCCCCCCCAAACAACGCCGGGTCTCTCTCTTCCTCCCCCCCCCCCCCCGCAAACAACGCCGGGTCTCTCTTCCTCACCCCCCCCAAACAACGCGCCGGGTCTCTCTCTCCTCTTCCCCCCCCCCCCCAAACAACGCCGGGTCTCTCTCTTCCTCCCCCCCCCCCCCCCCCCCGCAAACAACGCCGGGTCTCTCTTCCTCCCCCCCCCAAACAACGCCGGGTCTCTCTCTCCTCTTCCCCCCCCCCAAACAACGCCGGGGTCTCTCTTCCTCCCCCCCCCAAACAACGCCGGGTCTCTCTCTTCCCCCCCCCCCCCCCCAACAACGCCGGGTCTCTCTCTTCCCCCCCCCCCAACAACGCCGGGTCTCTCTCTTCCCCCCCCCCCCCAAACAACGCCGGGTCTCTCTCTCCCCACCCCCCAAACAACGCCGGGTCTCTCTCTCTCTCCTCTCCCCCCCAACAACGCCGGGTCTCTCTCTTCCCCCCCCCCCCAACAACGCCGGGTCTCTCTCTCCCCCCCCCCCCAACAACGCCGGGTCTCTCTCTCCCCCCCCCCCCCCAACAACGCCGGGTCTCTCTCTCCTCTCCCCCCAACAACGCCGGGTCTCTCTCTTCCCCCCCCCCCCCCCCACCAACGCCGGGTCTCTCTCTCTTCCCCCCCCCCCCCCCCAAACAACGCCGGGTCTCTCTCTTCCCCCCCCCCCCCCAAGAGCGCCGGGTCTCTCTCTCCTCTTCCCCCCCCCCAAACAACACTGGGTCTCTCTCTCCTCTTCCCCCCCCCCCAAACAACGCCGGGTCTCTCTCTCCTCTCCCCCCCCCCCAAACAACGCCGGGACTCGCCACTTCCGCAGCTGGTGAAACTGACGCGTATCGCGTCAGTCCTCTGCTGGCCCTTTTGGGAACGGAGATTGCCGGCTTAAAAGAAGGCCCGGTCGCCGGAGTCATCCACACCGCTTTTCCCCGCCAGAAATGGGCGTCACGTCGGTCCGCAGAGAATTTCGCCCCGGTCACAATATCATTAAGTCGAATAAAAAATGTCTCTTTCGGGATTTAGGAATGATATTTCTGTCAGGTTGGGAGGAATACCTGTGGATTTTGCGAAAAAGAAGAGAAAGGCAAAGAGGTAGGAGAGTGATATGCAGGTATCACAAATAAATAATTTACAGTGTTGAGTTCAAAATGGTATCACCTCCAACTCTTCTCCGTTTTATAATGTGTGTTGTTTCTCAACATGTTGGAGAGCTGATGGTCTATTTGATAGAAATCGGCAGTCCTTACCTAGTCCAGCCTACATGTGACTCCAGACCCACAGCAATGCGGTTGACTCTTAACTTCCCTCTCAAATGGCTTTGCAAGCCACTCAGTTGTGCCAAAATGCTACATTAAAAAAGTGCTGTGGGGTGTACCTGCTCTACCAAGACTGCAGGAACTCAAGAGGTGTGTTCAAAGGCAATTAGGGAGAGGAAATAAATATTGATCATACCACAGTTGCTGACATCCCAAGAACCAGTTTTTAAAAAAAATTAGGCCTTAATACTTTGTTCCAGTTACAGAGGCAGCATTAACCTGCACTTCAATAAGCAGAGCTGGAATTAAATCGACAAGAGGGAGTGTTGCAAGGGCCCAGAATTTTGCCATTCTGGAACGTCTCCCCATCAAGGCAAAATTGGTGTGAAATGCTAAGCACAGAAATGCTAAGTCCTACCGCCGAACACAGCACTTCCTATTCTCATGGGTGTGGGACTTTCGTTGAGTTGGGGTTCAAGCATGCATGGTTCACAGAGCTAGCTGGCCAATTAAATTCACTGAAGTGGGATTTTCATAGGCAAAGAGAGTGAAACATAAAAGGCGAGATTCTCTAATAATGGGGCTATGTCCCCACGCGGCGGGTAAACCGGTGTCAAGGACTCTGGTGTCAACAGCCCCCAACTTTCTAGGGGACTAGGTTGCCGCCTCAGTCGTCCCCGCAGCTCCAGCCGGCGGGGAACAGCCCGCGCGAGTCCGTGCATGTGCGGAACGGCCAGCGGATTTCCGTTCTCCACATCAGCCTCCAGACAATATGGTGGGGCCCGACAGGGGCCCGGCGTGGAGTAAAGTAGGCCCCCACGGAACCAGCCCGCCCGCCTATCGGTCGGCCCCGATCGCGGGCCAGGCCACCATGGGGGCCCCCTCTGCGGGGTGGGATCCCCACCCCACCCAAGACACACTTACCTTCCATGCTCTTGTAGCCGCAGTACTTACATGGCAAGCCCAGTGTGGTGAATGTATTCACCATAATGCATGCTTGATACCATAACCTGTGACCTATGACCTGGAAGTGGTGATATGAACTGCTTCCAGGTACTGCACTATAACCACGGTATGGCTCCGTCTTTGCCTCTGCCCACACCAGGGCCATATATAGGCCGGCCTCTTGTGGGCGGCATTCATCTATACTATTGACTCTGGCTAGGTAAGTTCATGACTAATAAAGCTGATTGTTCACTCGCTCTCTCTGCCTCACTGTGAATTGAAGGTATATCACCCATTTAAGTTTCTGGTCAATGGTAGCCCAGGATGGGTTTCAGCGATAGCAATGCCATTGAATGACACGGTATGATGATTTATTTCTCTGTTGTTGGAGATGGTCAATGCCTGGCACTTGTGTGGTGAGAAAATTACTTGCCACTTGTCAACCCAGGTTGGGATATTGTCCAGGTCTTGCTGTATTTGAACAAGGGGGATGGGCATGGACTACGTCCGTATCTGAGGAGTTCTGAATGGTGGTGAACATTGTGCAATCATCAGTGAATATTCCCACTTCTGACCTTATGATGGAAGAAAGGTCACCGATGAAGCAGATGAAGATGATTGGGCCTAAGACACTAACCTGAGGAGCTCCTGCAGTGATGTCCTGGAGCTGAGATGACTGACCTCCAACAACCACAACCATCTTTCTTTATGCTATGTATGAGCAGGTTATTGCTAAGCATGTGCCGCTTGATAGCACTGTCAATGGTCCCTTCCATAATTTCACTGATGATTGAGAGTGGACTGTTGGGGCGCCAATTGGCCAGATACATTTGTCCTGCTTCTTGTATACAGGACATACCTGGGCAATTTTCCACATTGCCTGGTAGAAGCCAATGATGTAGCTGTACTTGAACAGCTTGGCTAGGGGTGCAGCATGTTCTGGAGCACGGGTCTTCAGAACTATTGCCGGAATATTGTCAGAGCCCATAGTCTTTCAGTATCCATTCAGCCATTTCTTTATATCATATGGAGTGAATTGAATTAGCTGAAGACTGCCATCTGTGATGCTGGGGACCTCTGGAGGAGGTTGAGATGCATCATACAATCTGCTTCTGGCTGAAGATTATTACAAATGCTTCAGCTTTATCATTTGCATGGTGTGCTGGGCCCCTCTATCCCAGAGGATGGGGATATTTGTCCACCACCATTCACGATTGGATGTGGCAGGACTAGATCTTAGGTCTGATCTATTGGTTGTGGAATCATTTAGCTCCATCTATCACTTGCTGCCAATGCTGTCGGCCAATGTTGTAGATGGGACTGACGTACGAGGAGGGATTAAGTTGGTTAAGATTATATTTGCTGGAGTTTAGAAGAATGAGGGGGGATCTCATAGAAACTTGTAAAATTTGAACAGGACTAGACAGAGTAGATGCAGGAAGGATGTTACCGATGGCGGGAGAGCCCAGGACAAGGGATCACATTTTGAAGTTATGGGATAGACTGTTTCGGATTGAAATGTGGAGAGTTTTCTTCACCCAGCGAGTGACGAGCCTGTGAAATTGACTACCGCAGAAAGTAGTTGAGGCCAAAACATTGTAGGTGCGATTTGACGGGAAAAGTACTAAGTACTAAGTGGGCGTGACTTCCCGCCAGCTGATTCGCCAGAAGTATGCCTGATAGCTCCCCGATATCAAGGGGGAGATGCTCATAAACATTACGGCCGACCAAACACCTGGGCAGCACAAGACCATGGCACCACGTAGACCTGCTCCAAACTTCGGGAATGCCGACCTGACCAGGATGCTGGATGCCGCGGAGGCAAGACGGGACATCCTGTTCCCCCGAGGGGGAATGGTGGAGGAGCAACAGGACTGCCAATGCCGCCTGGGAGGCAGTGGCAGTGGCCATCAGTTCAGGCAGCAGGACCGGGAGAACCGTCGTACAATGTTGGAAGAAGACCAATGACCTCCACTGAGCCACAACGGTACCCTGGCACCAGTCCCGCCTACCACCCCTACCGAGATCTGCAGCCAGGCAGATAATGATATCCAGACAGGCAGCGACAGGCAGCTAATGAACACAGAGTACAGGACATGACCAATGAGCAGGCAGGACACTCAGGGGTGGCATCTCACTATAAAAGGCACAAGGCCCACACACTCCGCCTCTTTCCACTGATGAACATCTACAGAGTGAGTCAGGGTGTATTTACAGTATCACACCTCCAGCACGTGGCTAAGAGCTAGTCTGGTTCAGTCAGACAGAGTAACCACACTTAGGTTATCAGAGTCAAATTCATAGAGAACTGTGCTAACTGTGCTACTGGTTCAATAAATCAGATTGAACTAACTTCAAGATCTGGAGTATCTTTCAGTTAAAGCTGCATCCAGTTGCAACCTGTGTTATCCCAGAGTACATAACACAACAACCCCCTTGGTCTCCGCCTCCGTCGCAGCCCCAACAAGTCAGCAGCTGACACCTCTCACATACCCCCCTCCCCACAGCAAAGCACCGCTCTTGTGCCCCAGCAAAACCTTGCACCCACCAGCACAACCCCTCCATGACCAGGCACGATGACCACACATGCCAACTGCCAAAGACCCCTTGATGCATCAAGCGTGTGGTTCACAATACGCTCTCTCTAACGCCGCAGGAGAAGTCAGCCCATAACAAGCAGGAAAGGGCCCAGATGGGCGTCAGGGTTCCAGACAACAGAGTGCTCACTCACTGTGAGGAACAGGCCCTGGAGATCACAGGTTGGCCAAGGAGAGAACAGTTGTTCATGTCATACAAATTGACCCTTCCCTCTCACTGACCACATGTCCCTTCTCTCGCAGGATCTCCATCTGGTGAGGCTGGACCATCCTTGGTCTTCCCCCTCCTCCCCTGCCCCACCACCCAAGGGACCTCCTCAGCGGAAAGCTCTGAGGAGTCCACCATCGAGGCGTCACAGCTATCATACCCACCCTCCGCCAGTGCAGAGACACATACCTCAGTGGGAAAAACTAATGCACATGTTTCTGGGGCACAATCTGGTGAGCCCCACATAGTTGCTGATGCACAGAGTCCCGGTCAGGTGCCGAGCCTCTGGGCACGGTTATTCAAGAGCTGATGCAGATGGTAGGGCATGACCGTGACATTCAGGAGGGGGTGGCAGCAACACTTGGTGGGTGCACATCCGATTGGAGGAGTTCCAAAGGCTGCTGGCACAGGAGATATCACCGGCAATGCATGGCACCGAGGCCAACACTGCTAGGGTGGCGACCGCAGTGGAAAGCCGATAGCACAATATCTGCATCTTGAAAGGTAGTGTCCAGGGCATGGCTCAGTCTCGAGGGCCTCAACATCATCTCCCAGTCACTGAAGGATGTGTCGCAGATGCAGGTGAATATTGCCGAGGCACTGCAGAGCATGGTCCAGTCACTGAGGAGCATCACTGAAGACGTCAACACCACAGTGCAGACAGTGGGAGCCGCAAGGGCTGGCAAAGCCAGGTGACTCGAAACCTCTGGGGCTCACTCCAGCTGACCCTCAGTCTCACAGAGACCACAAGGGCCCTATGGGCAACATCCAAGAGACGTGAATGCTGTAAATCAAGCCGGGGCCTGCCACCAAGTAGATGACAGCGGCCTCCAGTTCCTGACACTGGTGCATCTCAAGGGCAGTGGGCAGAACATGGTTGCATGGCGATGCCAGTGAAACCAGCGCGTCGGCTGAGGCCCTCCGGCGTCAGGCCCCCCCCCCCCCCCCCCCCCCCCAGTGCAAGTCCGCCAAGGACAGCAAAGGCCACAGTGTGCAAGAAGCAGCAGGCTGCCGCTACCTCTGATGTGCATCCTAGGGATACACCTAGATGTAGCGGTAGAGCACGGTGCATGAAGAAGATTGAGGGCCATGATCAGAATGATTGGGGAAGCAGGCTCAAAGGACCAAATGGCCTATTCCCTCTCCTATTTTCTATGTTTCTATGGTTACATAATAACGACAGCTGTAAGTCAAAATTAATTCATTGGTTCCAAAGTACTTTGGAATAATTAGAGGTCTAAAAGATGCTACCTAAATGCAAGTTATTGCTTTCTCCAGTCCAAACGATTGTTCCATTGCTATATAAAACCAATCAGAGCCAAATGAGACAAGTTGAAAGAGCTAGAGAGGGGAACAAACATTGGACAAAAGATCAAATCTGAAATTTGTAAAACAGTCCAACAACAAGGCGTAAAATCTGAGAATGAGAGGCTCAGATTTGAGAGGGATGTGGTGATGGAAAGAAAGAGAAAGAGAGAGACTCAGGTTGAAAATTAAGCCATAGAAGATAGAAACTAGAAATAGTAAAATTAAGAACCAGCAAGATAGAACAGAAGCAAGAGCCACGAGTTAGGCAATGGAAGACCTGTGTTTAGTTACAGCTCTTATCTGGCTGTATTTAAAGATTAAGTCACTTAATTTTCAACTATCCAAAGATCTCACATCATAAATTGAGAGGCCTGATGTAAATGTTAACCATAGAAATTCACCAGTGGTATTAGGTGAAACTGGTTCAGCTGGAATACAATATAACCCGGGGAGGGAAAAGGGGAGGGAAAAGGGGAGGGAAAAGGGGGGGGGCCGACAATGACTATGTTTGTTTATTTAATTTTAATATTTTTTAAGTTCTTTTGTTGTTCATTAGGGTTGGCGGGGTGGGGGGATGTGATACATGCGCCGATACGGTCTGGGGGTGTCACAGTTATTATGGGTTATTTTGTTGCATTTCATTGTTTGTCGTTATGTTTTATATTTTCTGTAAAAAATTCCAATAAAAATTATATAAAAAAAAAAATGGTCCTTGGCCCACATTCACAAGGTGAGTCCCAACTACACCCTCCAATCAATTACTAATCATCTCATGTGGTATAATAAATAGACAATAAATGTGTCTGTGGCACATTGAACTAAGGTATTCAGATCCCAGCTTTCAGCTTGACTTGGCCCTGCAATGTATTACAGCCTGTAATAAATACATGTTGCTGATGACAGTAAATGCTGGTGCTTTAACCTCTGTGGTAGTTAAGGGGGTTACATTTTCAAAAGCCCAATAACATGTTGCTTAGCAATAACAATAGATTGCACACCGACCCCAGTCAGTCACTGAGTGTGCCCCCAACCTGCGCATCATTATTTGGGGCTCAATGCTGTGAATATCTTTTGAGTCACAGCAACTCCAAATTTTGAATCGATTAGTTAGCTGCAAGTATTTTAATTTTTATTCATTATAAATTGATAGTTCTGTATCCTATGATGTCCACTGATGCAGATGGAGTTAATCCTAGGAAGGTGCTGAATGCCGCTGAACAATGCGACCAATATTAATTCATTCTCAGATGACTGTGATTATACTGAGGTCCCAGGTACAGTGCTTAGTTCAAGATAGAGGGAGGCGGCCTCTCTGTGGTGGCAGAATATCCACTTTCAGTGATGGCATAGACCCGTGGGATATCAATCACCCACCAGTTGTACATCCAGTCTGGTCAAAATTGACCACATTTGACCAATCATGGGAGCTAATGTTGACCATTCTTTTACTTACAGAGCTAAGCAGGCAGTGCAGGAATTCCCTGAAAAACAGATATACCACTTTGGATACTGTTGAGGGGAATGATCTCTCAGAGGAAAGCAGCATCAGCCAAATTTGTTGCATTCCGGTTGATTCTGCTGCAGAGGGGAGGAGTAAAAAGTGTGGGAATGCAATAGCTATAGGGGATTCAGTTGTAAGGGGAATAGATAGGCCCTTGGGCAAGTTTGGCAGGATGTTTTTTGGGTGGGATCCAAACCTGGATCCACCTACACTTGGTCATTTCTTTCGGCCCTGGGCAGTTTTTCCCCTGTCTCGGCGACATCTCGAATTTTTCCAGCAGGGGAGAGCTGATCTCGCCGCGAGGCCATCTTCTCAAATATCGGGGCGCCATTTTGAAAGGGTGCCTCGATCTCTAAGTGAGCTTGAGGGTCCACCACCCCCCTCCACCCACGGGCAATACCACCCCCCACAGACATAAACATTCTCTCCCCTCCAAGTGAGCACACCTGCTACAGGGTCACAGAGGGCCACCACCACCCCCCCCCCCCCCCACCCCATACAGGATGCTTCCTTCACTCCCCCAAACATTTTGAGGCCCCTTCATAACCTCCTTCACTCCCCCACCCTTCACACCCCCTCACCTCCCTTTCATGGCATGGCCCCTCTCAGGCCCCAACCCCAGGCAGTTCCACCCTGGCACCTGGGTATCCAGCCACTGCCACCTGAAAGTGCCAAACCGGGGTGTACCAGGGGAGTTCCAGGGTCCCTGACCACTTGGGGAGCTGTAATACCCTCTGAGACCCCCGGAGAACCCTCGCACCTGGTTTCTGCTTATGGAAACCAGCACAAACCGGCACCTGGGTGAGGCCTTGCCGGTGCGGCTGGTGATTCCCGGGTGCCAGGAGAATGCGGCCCCAAGTAGCCCACCTATATTTAAATGAACCTAATGCCTCCTTTAAATATAATTATCTGAATCATGCCCAGCGAAGCCTGATTTGGCCTCACCCGCAGTGCACTCAGTAGCCCGGATTGGTGCCGGGCGCAATGTGATGGTTGGATCGCGCGCAATGTCTCCAATGTCCATGGTGGCTGCAATGTGTCTTTGCTGCTCCATCAGGCCAAGCCCTCAGCAGCAGTACCGCTCCTCCCACAATGGGGGCACTATCCTCCGTTGGAGTGAGCTGTGATGCCCTGCACTCCAGTGGCCAGAAACTGCCCAGTTAATTGGACTGCCAATGAGAAGGCTAGTCCTTTAATTGGCTATTGGAAAATGGCTCCTGTCAGCCGGTCTCTGACCTGTGTGGCATTGGGATTTGGAAATGATGCCTGAAAACCTTTAAAGAGAAGATCCTTACCCATCCTGCCTGTACCCCTGGTAACATAGAGGTAATATTAGTCATAGAGGTTATGGGGTTGCCCAGCTTCATTGGTAGTATAGAGACCATGAGCTGAATTTTGAGGCCTCAATGGGGATGGGTAAAGAGGCGGACAGGCTAGGAATTCCACATAACCAGTGGGATAGGGATGCTGCAGAGCTCATGCCTGCAAGCTGTAGGTGGCCTAGCCGAACAGATAAAGGTCTGTTAGGTGTATTGTTAGAGGACAAGTGGAATTTTCCAGTTGGCCCCCAGGTCCCAAGAGGCACCAAGGGGAACAGTCCATTTGCCTGAACACATGCTCCTGGCAGCTGTATGGCAGGGTGGTGTGGGCAGGGTCCCGTGTTGCATGCTGGGTGCCGCTTTAGCTGCAGGCTGTACGGATACAAAAGCAAAATACTGCAGATGCCGGAGATCTAGAAATTTTCCGCCTCGTGCCGCCGGTAGCAGAGTTCCCACTAAGGCGGAGAATCCAGCAGTTGTGAAGAAAACGGGATCGGCGCCATCAAAATTCACCCTCCTCCAACAGCGGGAGGATGCAAATGGGTCATTAAGACGCATGACTCTCCAGTCCTCTGGGCCAGGAATCACATGGGTGGGATTTACTACAGGTATTTCCCAGTGTGGCTCTGATGCGGTGGACCTCACGGTGGGCCAAGGGGATAACTCTTTAAGGGAGATGTCCCCAAAATCTATCCAAGGGCAACCCTCCCCTCCCACAATGCAACACCTGCCCACCTCACCCCTACCAGACCCCTTCCCCACCGCCCTCACCAAAGACCCCCCTAAATAAAGAAACCCCACCACAGAGACTCCCTAAATAAAGATACCCCACCACACAGACCCCCTCACAGACCCCTCCGGAAGAGAGACCCCTGTCAAGAGGCTCCCCAGAAGAGACTCCTGTCAGGAAGTCCCACAGAAAAGACCCCTGTCAGGAAGCTCCCCAGAAAAGACCCCTGTCAGCAAGTCCCACAGAAGAGAGTTGCCTGTCCGGAAGCTAGAGATCAGTCCAGACAGAGGCAGTGAAAACAATTACTGCTTTAACACTCACCTGGGCAATACACCTGCTGGCGCAGACACAGGAAGCAGCAATTCCTGGAAAGAGAAACCAGTCAGCTGTGTTTAAACCCCCTCAGATCTTTGATCTGCAAACCATTCATTCAGGGGAGGTAGTGGTGTAGTGGCATTCTCGCTGGACTAGTAATTCCGAGATCCAGGGTAATGCTTTGGCGACGAGGGTTAATATCTTGCCAGGGCAGTGGGTGGAATTTGAATTCAATAAAAATATGGAATTAAAAGTCTAATGAAAACCATGAAACCATTGAAAATTGTTGTAAAAACCCACCTGGTTAATTAATCTCCTTTAGGGAAGGAAACCTGCCATCCTTACTGGTCTGGCCGAAATGTGACTCCAGTGTGGTTGATGTGGTTGACTCCTGGACACCTGTAAAACCCAATTTATTATGGGCCTGAATGCTCTTCATCTTTCCTTATCCCTCCGCGATGGGCAATAAATGCCGCTCAACCAGAGATGCCCACATCCCATGAACGAATAAAAAATAAATTAATTTTCCTTTAATATTGCTTTTACTAGGCTGTGATTGACAGGTTCCACGCATACACAGCTGTCAGCGTTTCTCCTTTCATCTCCCTTCATAGTTCAGTGACTCTGAAATGCTCTAACCACAATGTTTATAAACATTAAACTTTGATGAACATCTTCTTGACCACATCAAACAGAACTAAGTACTTTCCAATCACCTCCCTTCACCCTTTGAGTGATTGAAGTGGCCAGCTGGAATTTGACAGCATGCAACTCTGTTTGAAGTGGTTCTGGAGTTGTTGATCAAAGCTTGTCCATAAATATTACTTTTGCATGGCGAAGGATTGGAAATCACTTCCTCATTGGGAGCGCAAATCAGGTGTGATTCAGCTCTGGCGGGAGAACATAGTCTCACGAACAGAGAATTTCACCCCTGAAGAGAACAAAAAAATGCTGAAAAAACTCAGAAGGTCAAGCAGCATCTGTGGAGAGAAACAGTCAACTTTTCAGGTCTATGACCAATCAACCTCAAACATTGACTTTATTCCTCACCCCCACCCCCACCAACTCAATACCTTCACATTAATGGTGGTTTGGTTGCTATTTTTGTTTTAAACTTTGAGGCGCCCTAGATGATAAGCCCATCCTCTGGCCACTAATTGGCCAATTTGGGAAAATCACAGATGAGTGGCTGTTCCTCATACAGTGCGAGTTTCTGATGCCTATCTGACCTGATGATGGGATCCTGAAGTCCTCAGGGAAAGTTCTATCCCATGTATCTTCCCAAGATCTCTGTAACCAGTTTCCTGAGTTTAATTCCATCATTCTGATTCCTTTGGTCACCTCACAACTACAGATCCGTCTAGCCACCCGGTGACTTTGAAACATTCCATTCCATTGAGATTCATACAAACATACAAAATAGCAGCGCACTCGGCCACTCGAGCCTGCTCTGCTATTCAATAAGATCATGGCTGATCTGTTCGTGTCTCAAATTCCACATTCCCATCTACCCCCGTTAAAGCTTGATCCCCTCGCCGAACAACAATCTATCAACCTCTGCTTTAAAAATATTCAATGAAGCCGTCTCCACCAACTTCTGAGGTAGACAGTCCCAAATTCACACAATCCTCAGAGAGAAAAAAACTCTCCTCATCTCTGTCCTCTAACAGTGAGCCCCTAAGACCATTCAGTATCTTATATACTTCAATCAAGTTATCCCTCACTCTTCGTGGTAGTTTGTCAGCAACAGTATTTGTCTAAAATCCTTGGTGACCACAAGGTGGATGTGGAAAGGATGTTTCCCCTTTTTGGGTGAGTCCAGACCCAGAGGACACAGTTTTAAAATTCAGGGTCACCCTTTGGAGGACGGAGATGAGGGGATTTTTTTCCTCTCAGATGGTTATACGAGTTTGGGACTCTGCCTCAGAAGGCGGTGAAGGTGAGGTCACTGAATATTTTTAAGGCAGAGGTCGATAGATTGTTGTTAAGCTAGGGGATCTAAGGTTATCTGGGGGAAGATAGGAAAGTGGAACTCAAAACACAAACAGATCAGGCATGATCTTATTGAATGGCGGAACAGACTCGAGGAGCCGTATGTCCTATTCCTGCCCCTGTTTCACAAGTTTGCAAAGCCGTGTATTTGTGTTTCTGGATGGTCTGTGCGTGAATCAGGAAACTTAATGAATTCAATTGCTCATCCCTGCTGCACTCAGCACAACATGTGTTGTGACTGACAAATCCCGAGATTAGATTACATCCAGAAGCAGGAGGCTACATTAAAAGTTGACATCACAGCTCATTATCATTTCCTCAAGAAGAGAACAGCGAGGAGCTAAAGGCTGCATTTCCAATGGGCTCATTAAACCACAGCGGGCAACCTGTAAACAGTATTAGAAACAGTAAATAAACACAAGATTTGTTTAGTGGTGTTTTTCCAGAGTTTATTATGAGCAGACCATCAGAGTGCGTTGGATTGCACGAACCATCCAATCCATAGAGTTTTCTGTGTTCTGATCAACATGCATTATTAAATTAGTCACTGAAACATCACTTCAGTCAGCGCTGGCAAAAGGTTCATTAGAGATGCCAGGGCAAATCAATCAAAGCGAGGATGGATGAGCACCTTTGCCAGGCAATGTGCCCCTGGGCATTGAACACAAAGAGTTCTTGTATCTTGCATGGAGGAAGATGCTGACAAGGCTTCATTCATTAGTTATACCTCATCACCTCGAAAAAGTGATAGTGAGTTTTCTCCTTGACTCACTGCAGCCCGTATGATGATAGAAATGCCACAATGATGTTCGGTAGGGAATTCCGGGATTCTGATGCTGGGTGTGGGGGGGGGGGGGGGGGATGCTTATATCTTTACAGACTGTAAATCTGAGGATTTTAATTGCCATACAGGAGGACGGATTTTTAGTTGACAGCAGTAAAGGGCAGTCGTGGACTGACAGCCCAATCTTTGAGCTCAATAGATCGGAAATCAGAAGGATATATAAAAGGTGGCCATGAATCCATTAACCACGGTCACAGAACCATCAGAACAACCATATGGTATTTTCTGATGCTGAATATAAAGTGGTGGATATAGGAGTTTGCTTGTAAGGCTAAGTAAGTATTTATAATTTGATTGTATGCCCCTGCATAAAATTCTGAATGAATCTTTCTTTTCCACTAATGTCATCAACCAATGTTCTTTGAATTGCACAAGAGGATCTAAATACGGTTGTTGTAATTCACATTTCCCGCTGGCAGTGCACCCTCACCCGCGGGTTTCGTGGCAGCATGGGGTAGATTCAATGGGAAGTCCCGTTAACAAACGACAGGATGATAGATTCCCACCACCAGCGAATGGCGTGCCGTTGAGAAACACTTGGCTGCGGGACCGGAGAATCCCCAAGGTTAGGTTACAACACCATTAGGACGGATTGGGGTCACCATACACTTATGTTCTAATCTGCTTTTCACCCTCTTTAATCTTGATACTTTTGATTTCTGGGCTTTTCCTAAGGAGGGTTTCATTTTCCCCAATATCTGGGTAAGTTTCAGATTGAGTCGAAGATAACAAACTCAGATTCTTTATCAATAGCCAGCCAGGAACTCAGTCCGATTGTTCCGTGATTCTCCTTGGCATTTGAACACAACAGAATAACATTACAGTAGATTAAACTTTAAAAAGCATCTGCAAAGGTGCCAATCACCTCGAGTGGCATAGGGGGAGCACGCGGAGGCCAAGTGTAAACAGCAGAAGGAGGGCGCAGTATGCAGAAGGTCGCACCCACCCACCTCATCAAGCACCACCTGCCAACACTGTGGCAGAGTCTGCGGATCCCAGATCGGACTTTTCAGCCACGACAGAACCCACCTCCCCGGAGTGGAAGTGAATCATCCTCAATGCTGAGGGACTGCCCAAGAAGAAGAACATTTTAAATCCGAACAAACAGCAGTAACACAAGTCAATAGAATGAATAGCACATATTTTTTATCATACTATTTGGTAGCTGCTTATTAACAATAAATGGTTTTCAATTCTTGGATTATAATATTCTTTAAGGGGAGGCGGTGGCATCGTGGTATAGTCACTGTACTAGTAATCCAGAGACCCAGGTTCAATTCCCACCCCTTCAGATGGTGAAATTTGAATTCAACCAAAATCTGGAATGAAAAGTCAAATGATGACCATGAAACCATTATCGATTGTTATGTGGCCTCCAAGTGGCTCCAGATCCACAGCAATGTAGTTGACACTTACCCGCCCCGAAATTCGTCACTCAGCTAAATCTCCCATTCACTGCAGCGGGAACAGAGAATCCCGTTGCAGCCGTGAACAGATGGAAAATCCTGTCCTGCCCGCCCAATGCTTCTTTTTTCTCACTTTCTAATTCTCTATCTGGCTTTGTACACTTCAGGGCCGGTGACCGCTGCCCCACCGCACCTGTTTTCTGGGATTTTCCATCGCGGGAGCCGGAAATGGGGTTGCACATTGTGGGCACCCCCACACCGTCGGGAAATCCGCGGGCGTGAGTGCGCTGCCGGCGAAACAGAGGATTCCCGGTAACGGAGAATCCAGCCCCAGATATTTCAGACAGATAATCATTCCCTCAGAAGTGCAGCCAGTCTCTCCGATTTGATAAATCCAGATGACTGGTGAATTTAAATAATTGCAAAATTCAAAACTAGACAAAGAATCAAGTACATGGCTGAACAAACTGCTCACAATGGTTTATTTAATTGAGCCCATTGCAGAAAATTAATAATTGTTGCAACAAGATGTAACAAGGTACGTTGGGCCATCCTTCTCAGAGTGCTTCTTAATGGCAGAAGTGAAGAAATCAAATTAAATCTAAAATAAAAATTCACCATTTTTGGCACAAATATATCAATCATATTCAATTATCCAAAAAATGGGATCGATGTTATAAACTTGTGATTCAAAATCATTAATGTTCTGCGAAAGAGCAAGATCAGACCCAGACCTAGCTATCCTCCTTTTTGATCACTGAAATCCAAGCTTTTCCTTGGTCTATGTTCTTATCAGGTTTCCTCCTCTATTGGAGCATCTCCTTGGATTTGTCGAAAGGTCAAATGTTTCAATGACATTTACTTTAGACATTCAACATGAAAGAGCAGCTAACAGTGCATTCCTGCAGCAACATTGCTTTATTTAAGCTCAGCCAGCCCGAATACTGTCAATTATTAATACCTTGGCTATATCGAGGACATTCTATTATAGGAATGACTCACCATTGTAAGTTTTAAAAGAGCTGCTTCTGCATTTTAGAGCTGTATATAAAAACAACAAACACCAAATATTATCTTTAGTCAGTCACTGCTATGCAATGGGTACCTATACTTAAGATAATCTCGGCATTTTATAGAGAGAGGCTAATTACTTGGAAGGGGCATTTTAACAAAATCACAAAGTTTGTAACTGATAGCAATCTAAGAGGAAGGGTAAATAATAAGAGGTACTATCAGCAGGGTTCTGGAAATCGTACCATGCAATACCATCAGCAGGTTCATCTCAAAATCATTTTACATTTGACCAGGAGAGAATACAGGATAGAGGTACAGTGATATTTCAGTATAGACCACACACAATTAGAGTGGACTCTGATTGAAGGGCCTTGTGCTTATGATTCTAGATTTGATTACCTTAGATGTGATCATCCTCAGGAGCTTTATGATGCCCATGGCTGACACTGGATAATCATAAACTGGGTTAATTCCTCAAATGATAGATATGATATACCAACTCAAACTGGGACAGGTAAGTAGGAAAGACAGAATTGCATTTATATGGTGCCTTCCACAACCTCAGGTTGTCCCAAAGTACTTTGCAGCCGATTAAATACTTTTGAAGTGCAGTCAGCATGGTAGAAATGTGACAACCAATCTGCATACAATGTGAATGTATTGATAAGTTAACCGGGAGGGTAGACAATGGTAGTAAAGTAGATGTAATTTATTTGGATTTTCAAATGGCCTTTGATAAGTTGCCTCATAATAGAATAATGAATATGGTCAGAAAATATGGAGTCAGGGGACAAGTGGCAGAATGCATTGCTAGCTGACTTCAATCCAGCATGGGAATACAGAGAAAATGGCAATAAAAGGTAGTTTTTCAGAATTGTAGAAGGTAGAAAGTGGTGTTCCACTAGGACCAGTACTGTTTACAATTTATATCTAATGATTTGGACTTTGGAATCATAAACACAATTTCTGAAATTGTGGACGCCATCAAATTGGGGCATAGTCAATACTGAAGAGGATTGCAACAAATTACAGGAGGACATTAATACACTTGCAGAATGGGCAAATAATTGGCACATGCAGGTCAACACAGAAAAATATGAAGTAATGTGGGCAGCAGGTAGCACAGTGGTTAGCACTGTTGCTTCACAGTGCCAGGGTCCCAGGTTCGATTCCCGGCTTGGGCCACTGTCTCTGTGTGGAGTTTACACGTTCTCCCCGTGTCTGCGTGGGCTACCCCCGGATGCTCCGGTTTCCTCCCACAAGTCCCAAAAGATGTGCTGTTAAGTGAATTAGACATTCAGAATTCTCCCTCAGTGTACCCGAACAGGTGCTGAAATGTGGCGACTGGGGAATTTTCACAGTAACTTCATTTCAGTGTTACTGTAAGGCTACTTGTGACAATAATAAAGATTATTATTATTATTATTATTATTATTATTATTATTAATGCATTTTTGGTCGGAAGAATAAGATCACTTCGTTATTTGGAACACGAGCTTTCGGAGCGCAGCTCCTTCTTCAGGTGACTGGAGAGGTGTGCCACCTGAGGAAGGAGCAGTGCTCCGAAAGCTCGTGTTTGAAACAAACCTGTTGGACTTTAACCTGGTGCTGTAAGACTTCTTACTGTGCTCACCCCAGTCCAACGCCGGCATCTCCACATCATCGTTATTTGGAAGGTATGAATCTAGGTGAGGTAGAGGAGTAAGGAATCTAGGGGTACAAAGATTTCTATTACTCAAAAAGCATACAAGGCCATGAGGAAGCAGCAAAGCTGGCATCAGACTTTAGATCCAGAGGGATAGAACTGAAAAGTAGGGAAGTCATGCTAATAAACCTGTATCGAAAAGTGATTGGACCACTTAGAGTATCGTGTGCAGTTCCAGTCATGGTATTAGAAAAAGAAGCAATGGAGTGGTTGCAGAAACGATTTGCCAGGGTGTTACCAGATATGCGTGGATATCCATATCAATAAAGGATTAACAGGCTGGGTCTCTTTTCTCTTGGGATAGAAGGCTGAGGGTGACCTAATAGAGCTCTTTAAAAGTATGAAACCCTGAGGTAGGAGGACAACCAACCATTCAGTCTTCACAAACTCTCGGTCTAAGACAGATGGACCATCACCTGCAGTCCCCATTGACACCAGTGATAAGCTGGTGATATCTGTGTACGTTCTAACTACTGTTTGACATAGAGATATAAAAATCATGCTAACCATTGCAAAAAACAAACTTATTTATGTTGTCTTTTATAACTTTCAGCATTTACAAGACACCAAAGTAATGCACCATGGATGCTCCCTCTGTTAGATGGGCCAGAGAAGTTTAGGATGGTAAGGGTGCCAGAAGCTGTATAGAGACCTCACCCTCTTCCTGATTCATTGCAGTGGCCCCTTCGTTTCCACACTTCTTGGGATGCTTTTTGCACTTTCTTCTGTGAAGATATACACAAAATACTTGTTCAAAGTCTCTGCCATTATCTTGTTTGGCATTATTAATTCCCCAGTCTCAGACTCCAAGGGACCAACATTTACTTTAGCTACTCCCTTCCTTTTTAGAAATTTGTAGATACTCTTCCTATCTGTTTTTATATTTTTTGTGAGTTTACTCTTACATTCTAATTTCTTCCTCTTCATTTTTTAAGTCATCCCTTGTTGCTGTCTAACATTTACCCAATCTTCTGGTCTCTTTGCAGTATTGTACACCTTCTCTTTCAATGTGATAATATCCTTAGCTTCTTTAGATAGTCATGGATGGTTCATCTTACTCAGAGAGCCGTGTTATCACAATGGAATATCTCTTTGTTGAAAATTACGAAATATCTCTTTAAATGACTGCTTCTCTACTGTCTCGCCTTTGCAATTGCCTTTATTTAGGTTTAAGGCACTAGTTTCAGACCCATGTTTCTCACTCTCAAACTGAATGTGAAATTCCATCATGTTACGTTCAGTACTGCATAGAGGATCCTTTACTAAATTAATTCTGTCTTATTGCACATTACCAAGTCTAAAATAGCTTGTTCTTTGGTTAGTTTGAAAACATTATTCTAAGAAATTGTCCTGAACACAAATCTAAAAGTTAATTCTCAAGGTTATCTTTGCCAATTCTGACTCAAGGGTGAGAATACTTAAAACTGAGCAACAGCAAACACTTCTCTACTCTTAAATGGTGAATATAATTACTGCATTTGCTCTGCTTAAGTCAATTGGAGAAGGGGGAACATCATCTGGTATGCATTAGGACCGAGGGTCACAATTTGCCAGTTAAGTAGAATCGTAGAATCATATAACCATAGATTTTACAGTGCAGAAGGAGGCCATTCAGCCCATTAAGTCTGCACCAGCCCCTGGAAATAGCAACCTACCCAAACCCACACCTCCATCCTATCCCACCAAACCTTTTGGAGATGAAGGGCAATTTAGCATGGCCAATCCACCTAACCTACACATCTTTGGACTGTGTAAGGAAACCGGAGCACCCGGAGGAAACCCACACAGATATGGGTATGTTATGGGCCAAGCTTTAGAAAACTCCAAAGTATATCATGGAGTTCATCCGACCCATGATTTTTAATAGATTTTGTGTATGGGAAGCACAAGGGTCCACTCTCCAGGTGTTATGCAACAGCGACCTTAAGAATTTTTAAAACAAAAAAATGTTTATTCCATGGACCCAGTTAACATTTTATAAACACACAGTAAACATCTTATCAACTACCAACACACGTAACCCCACAGATACAATACTCTATAGGTAACCCTTATTACCTTTCCCAGCAACATCCATAAGTTAAACCATTTTTAAACAAAGACAGCAGGTTTAAATTCTCTACAGAAACAGCTATTACTTTGAAATCATCAAGTGATCTGGAGACATTCTTTAGAGAGAGAGAGAGATACAGCTTCTTGTTTGAATGCAGCTCACCAACTCTGAAAACAAAATCAAAAACAGAGCCACAAAGCAGCTTTAAAGCTCAAAACAAAAGTAAAAAGACAGACAGACAGCCCAGCTCCACCCACACATTGACATCACTGCAGCTATTTGATAAACATCAATTTCTTAAATGTACATCCACCTGATATCTCCCCCCAAGAAAAAAAAATAAACCATCAACTTCCAGATGGTTTCATTTTTCACCTTTTCACTTTCCTTCAAGAAATACTGGCAGTAAAGTACGTTTCTGTTTCACAAAACAAAACACGCAAACAGGTATAATAACATAGTCCAATTTAGTTCTTCCTCCAACTGAATCCCTTTTGATTGACAGTCTCTTTGGACAAAAAGGTCGCTGCACAATCCATCCATTTCTCTATGCCTCGGCATTTCTCTTTAAGGTCAGATACTTTAGTTCAATCCAATCACAGAGCCTCTTCTAATTGTCCAACACAGGAGCATTGGTTAAGACAGCCTTCAGGTAGTCAAATGGCTGTTGACACTGGCTGTCCACAGAAATTTGTGACGCTTCCTTAGCAAGTCCGTCAGTGGAGCAACCACACTGCTAAAGTTCGGCACAAATTTCCGGTCAAATCCACTGATGCCAAAAAATTGCATTATTTCCCTTCGTGTCGAGGGTATTGAATATTCCCCAATAACATTTGTTTTCACATCCTGTGGGACCATTCGACCCTGTCCGATTGTATGGCCGAGGAAAGTGACTTGGGCTTTTCCAAATTCACTTTTAGCTAGGTTTATCACCAAACCCGCCTCCTGAAGTCGATCAAATAACTCCATCAGATACTTCAAGTGTTCTTTCCATGTCTGGCTAAAAATTACCAGATCGTCGCTGTATACCGCACAATTGGGTAATCATGAAACAACTTTCTTAGTTAACCGTTGAAATGTGGCTGGGGCGTTTTTCATGGCAAATGGCATAATGTTGAATTGGTATATACCACCTGGAGTTACAAAAGCTGAAATCTTCTTCGCCATTTCGGATAAATGTACGTGCCAGAAACCTTCAAGTAAATCCAGTTTGGAAATAAAAGCTGATTGTCCCATTTTCTCAATGCAATCTTCCAAGCGTGGGATAGGATAAAAGTCCGGTCTTGTAACTGCATTAACCTTTCTATAGTCCAGACATAACAGTTGGGTACCGTCCGGATTTGGTACCATCACTGTGGGTGAGCTCCATTGGCTGCAACCCACTTCAATTATGCCATTTTTAAGCATACTTTCAAAATGGATGTTGTTTATTTGGAACAGCATTTCCCACATTTACATCATGTAATGCCATTTTAGTACTTCCCAAGTTATCTCCACAACATGCCCACATGATCGCAATAACTCTTTCTGGTCAGTTTGTTTTTACTCTGGAAAGTAACTCAACCATTGATCCCAATTTTTAAGAACATCCTCCATTTCCAATTTAATTTGAGGAATGTTAAATTCAAAGTCATCTGGATTTGGTTCTTCACTTTTGAGTTAGAATCATTAAAACCTCTCCTTTTGCTCTCTTTCACTTTCAAAGTACCTTTTAAGCATATTCACATGACATGTGTGACATGATCGACAAATTTTAACAACATCTTTATGTAGTCCAGGCCAATAAAAATATTGTTGGATTTTAGCTTGAGTTTTCCTTATTCCCAAATCACCTCTGTAGGTTTTCCGGGCAAGATTCGAGTCTTTTACGAGCTGGGAAAAGGACTTTGAACTTTAAAGCAGCAAAAAACAGCCATGTTTGGGGCTGCAGGACCTTGACTATACTTCCCAGCAGCCTCAGCCCTGTGTGTGTGTTTAGAGAGGCAACTCTCGAAATCCACAAGCAGCAGAAACCCAGAAAGGCCGGTGATTAGTTTATCGGCAAGATAAAGGAGTTTGTGACATCACCAGACTAGATCGGCAGAAGAACAATGCACTTGGGTTAGTTTCAATACAGGCGCTGATGGCCCTGGCCCAGAGGGAAGATAGAACCCATTTCCTTAATGGGATAGCATTCAGCAACCTCCGGAGGGACAATAGGGTGCAATTAAGCCCAGCTGATACCGAAGATAACGAGGTTAAGCCCACGTATGCTTCAATGGGGGCTGAAGATCACAGTAGCAGATAAGGCCGTAGCCTTTACTTGGTGTATAAAAAGGATGGTCCGACCTGCCAGGGGGCACTTCCTTTTTGTCACTCTTCTCTCCTCGCTGCTGCTCATCATCATCATCATGCTCCTGGTGCCTGCCTTTAATTTTGTTCCAGCACGCAGCCTGAGACCCACTGAGCAGTTTAAGTTTGAACTTGGATTGTGAGTATCCTCTGGAAGGTCGCGAATTTCCCAAGATTACTATAGTGGATGAGGCTTTTGGGGAAAGGGGGTGGCACGCATCTATCATAGTTTTAAGACACTGCTAAAATTCTGTAAAGTAAGCTTTTACGTGGTGCCTGTTTAGTATTCCTTCCATAGTCATAGTTTTGTGAAGCATAAGGCATTTTGTGGTGTTTTCTAGCATTTGGTGATATTGACCTTGAACGTTTAATAAATACCTATATTTGGCTTTCAATTGGAGTCCGTTTTGAGTTTTCAATTCCTCACCAACGATCTCTGACCAAGTCACAATAGTAAATATCCCTTACCATAATTCCGGTGTCTAGGACCAAGGGGTACCTTGGGCGCCTCGAAACCGCCCACTCAGGAAAGACTGCCAGATAAAGGTGGGCAGAGACTTTCCTTTCTTCTCTCTCCTGGGGGCGCTGCTCAAGTGGAGTAGGCGCAAGGTGGTTGTGAATCCACCGGTAAGAGAGAGGATCACCGGGGTAGTGGTGGGGCTTGGACAAAGGGGTGTCAAACCCAATATAAGCCCGTTGGGCGGAGTTAGAAAGGGGGATCCCGCTACACCTCCCACTGGTACTTCATGTGCGACCCGCAACACTTCCTTTCTATACCCTACCGGCAATACTACGTGATAAACTTCTGCCCACTTTTCATCCGCCTGCATATGTAAATGTCTCCATTTCCTCATCAAGACATCATTTTTATGGTAATAACACTCTGGTATACACTCAGATTCCTCTTCTGTGTATGCTTTCTGATACATCCATTTTATTTCTATATCTTTATGTTGTAATTCCGACAATTTTCCTGAACTAAAAATATCCGCCTCATCCTCCACCTGTTCTTTTCCAACCATCTGATCAAAAATCGTTTCTGATAATTGCACTTCAACTTTATCTTCACTCTCTGATTTCTCCTCTTGTCATAACCTGTGACTTTGCGACCTTGTTACTACACAATCTGGAAAAATCCCAGGCTATCCGTCATTCAATACTTCAGTTGTCTGATTTTCCACTGGCTTATCAACCACAACCTTCTCCTGAGGAAGGAGCAGTGCTCCGAAAACTAGTGTTTGAAACAAACCTGTTGGACTTTAAGCTGGTGTTGTAAGACTTCTTACTGTGCACACCTGAAAAGGAAACACAAAAATGCTCCCCCCTCACTGTCTTTAAGTTCACTAAGCCAACCCAATCATGAAAGATAGACTTTTACCCCACAAGCCCCCAATTTATTATGGGGGTCGGGTTCGTAAAATCCAAAGTATATCATGGAGTTCACCTAACCCACGACCTTTAATAGATTTATGGGGAGCACGAGGGTCCACTCGCCAGGGTTATGCAACAGAGACCTTAAGTATTTTTAAAACAAAACAATGTTTATTCTATGAGCCCAGTTAACATTTTATGAACAAACAGTAAACATCTTATCAACGACCAACACATGTAACCCCACAGAAACAATACTCTATAGGTAACCCTTAATACCTTTCCCAGCAACATCCATAAGTTAAACCATTTTCAAACAAAGACAGCAGATTTAAATTCTCTACAGAAACAGGTATTACTTTGAAATCATCAAGTGATCTGGAGACATTCTTTAGAGAGAGAGATATATACAGCTTCTTGGTTGAATGCAGCTCTCCAACTCTGAAACCAAAACCAGAAACAGCTCAAAATGAAAGTAAAAAGACAGACAGCCCATCTCCACCCACACACTGACATCGCTGCAGCTATTTGATAAACACCCATTTCTTAAAGGTACATCCACCTAACAGGTAGAATATGCAGACTCCGCGCGACAGTGACCCAAGCCGGGAATCGAACCTGGGACCCGGGAGCTGTGAAGCAGCAGTGCTAAACACTGTGCTATCATGCCGCCCGTAGCCCACCTTCAGTAGCTATTGGCCCAATCACAGAGCTGACAGCTCAGCTGAAACCTGCGATTGAGTGTGCATCAATATAGTTGAATACTCCAACGTGAAGTGAGGTCTGGGGGTGTGTGGGGAATGTGATTCACACCGGATTATAACCTGTATATACATGTGTCTATATTGTAAGCGCAGTTGCACTATCTGACCTCCAGGGGGAGTAGCTCTGGGAATGCTCGAGAGTTGTACAGGGCTTCTCCTTTGGCTCCGCCCAGGACCTGCTGTATAAAGATCAGTGCCACAGGGTCAGCCGGCCAGTTTACCGAAAGTTCAACGGCTAACAGGCTGGCTCTGTTGTAAGTATATTAAAACCGCTATTCTAATCCTACAAGCACGTGTCCGTAGAATTGTTGGTTTCAACAATTTAATATACTTAGGAAACAGTCGAAGAAATCATGGAAGCAGCCTTCTAGCCCGGACGCCTAGAACTCGACCCACAGGATGCAGAGGCTAAGGAAATGTTTTCCCACTGGCTGAGATGTTTTGAAGCCTACCTAGCAGAAGCCAGCACCGCTGGAACAACGGAGGAACAAAAACACAGCCTACTGCACGCGAGGGTAAGGCACAGAATCTCCACACAGCTGAATCCGGCTGGTTCTTACACCGCAGCGCTGGCAATACTGGACAAAATGTACGTTAGGCCCATTAACAAGGTTTATGCACGCCATGTGTTTACGACTCGCCGTCAGCGGCCTACAGAAACGCTTGCCGAATTTGTAAGGGAATTGAACAATCTTTCCAATGACTGTAATTATCAAGCCGTTACCGCGGCTGAGCATAGGGAGCTTGCTGTGCGGGACGTTTTCGTAGCAGGCCTTAGGTCTAACTATGTGCGCCAAAGATTGCTAGAAAAGGGGGCCCAGGACGTAGACACTACTGTGGAGGCTGCTACCACTATGGAAGTTTCCTTCCGCAGCCTCACGTCGTTTCCCGCGGACCCCGCGACCCCATCGTGGACCCCCGATCAACAGTCCCCCCAGGCCTGTGCCGCACGGCCCTCCAGCTACCGCGCTGCCAAAGCCAGTTACTCTGCTGCCCCAGCCAGCTACTCAGCTGCTCCAGCCAGCTACTCAGCTGCCCCAGCCTGCCACTTCTGTGGCCAAAGCCAGCACCCGCGGCAGCATTGCCCAGCCCGATCCGCAACCTGCAGCAGCTGCGGGAAGAAAGGCCACTATGCCAGAGTGTGCCTCACGAAAAGGGCCCCAGTTTTTAACACCCCTGCAGAGAGAACAAATCGCTCCCAACACCAGCGGGCCTGCAGGGCCCGAAACGCTGCGGCCTACACCCTGACTCCGCCCCCTCCCGCCACGTGCGATCCATGGGGGCCGCCATCTTGGCAAACCCCCACCATGCGGCCGGCCTCGTGCGACTCATGGGGGCTGCCATCTTCCTCGCCGCTCACCACGTGCAATCCACGGGTCCCATCTGCATTGGCATGCTCAGAAAGCTCATCTGAAGACTACGACTTCCTCGGGCACTCACCACGCGGCCCGCAACTCAACGCGGTCACCCTGGATCAATCCCGCCCCAAGCACCTACGAACAGCGCCGGCCCTCGGGTTGCTGGCGCCCCGGGCAAGCTGAACTTCGGCGCCCTTGGCGGGGGGGGGGGCGGGACCGAGGGGGGGCCGGACCGAGGGCGGGGGGGGCCGGACCGAGGGCGGGGGGGGGGCCGGACCGAGGGCGGGGGGGCGGGACCGAGAGCGGGGGGGGCGGGACCGAGGGCGGGGGGGCGGGACCGAGGGCGGACCCGAGGGGGGGCCGGGGCGGGGGGGGGGCGAGGGGGGGGCGGGGAGGGCGGGGCCGAGGGGGGGGCGGGGTGGGCGGACCCGAGGGGGGGGGACGGGACGGGCGGACCCGAGGGGGGGGCGGGGCGGGCGGACCCGAGGGGGGGGGCGGGGCGGGTGGACCCGAGGGGGGGCGGGGGGGGGCGGACCCGAGGGGGGGACGGGGGACCCGAGGGGGGGGCGGACCCGTGGGGGGGGGCGGACCTGAGGGGGGAGCGGACCCGAGAGGGGGGGGCGGGGGGGGGCGGACCCGAGAGGGAGGGGCAGGGGGGCGGACCCGAGGGGGGGGCGGACCCGAGAGGGGGGGGGCGGGGGTCCCGAGGGGGGAGCGGACCCATGGGGGGGGCGCGGGGGACCCGAGGCGGGGGACCCGAGGGGGGGGGGGCGGACCCGCGGGGGGGTAGACCGAGGGGGGGAGCGGACCGAGGGGGGGGGGCGGACAGAGGGGGGGGGGGGCGGACCGAGGGGGCGGACCGCGTGGGAGGGCGGCCACCGCGCATGCGCTGGTTGGCACCGGCCCAACTGCGCATGCGCGGGACCCGAGTCTCTGGCGCCCCCTACCACATGGCGCCCCGGGCGACTGCCCGAGTTGCCGGTGCCTTGAGCCGGCCCTGCCTACGAAGTTCGATGCCGGAGGTCCAGATCAACGGGTACAGCACGCCATGCCTCTTTGACTCCGGGAGCACCGAGAGCTTTATACATCCAGAACTGGTAAGACGCTGTTCGCTTTCTATTTTTCCGGTGAGCCAAACTATCGCCCTCGCTTTGGGCTCCCACTCAGTCCAAATCCAAGGACGCACCGTCGCTACGCTCACAATTTGAGGCGCTAGTTATTCTAAATTTAAACTTTACGTCCTGCCCGACCTCTGCGCACCACTCTTATTAGGCCTGGATTTCCAGTGCAACCTCAAGAGCCTCACCCTCAGCTTCGGCGGGCCCCTGCCCCCACTCACTATCTGCAGCCTAGCCACGCTGAGCGCATCGCCCCCCCTCCTCTCTTCGCCAATCTCACTCCAGATTGCAAACCAGTAGCTACTCGCAGCAGGCGATACAGCCTACAGGATAGGGTCTTTATCCGATTGGAGGTCCGACGGCTGCTCAGTGAGGGGGTCATAGAGGCCAGTAATAGTCCCTGGAGAGCTCAGGTGGCGGTCGTCAAGACCGGAGGAAACTTTTGCATGGTCGTCGACTATAGCCAGACCATAAATTGCTTTACGCTCCTAGACGCGTATCCCCTCCTCAGAATTGCAGACATGGTTAATCAGATTGCCCAATATCTGCTATTTTCCACGGTGGATCTGAAGTCTGCATACGACCAGCTCCCAATCCGCCCAGAGGATCGCCACTACACGACGTTCGAGGCCGATGGCCGCCTCTTCCACTTCCTCCGGGTTCCCTTGGGCGTCACCAACGGGGTTTCGGTGTTCCAACGAGCAATGGACCGAATGGTAGACCACTACGGGCTGCGGGCCACGTTTCCGTATCTGGACAATGTTACCATCTGCGGCTATGACCAGCAGGACCACGACGCCAACCTCCACCGTTTTCTCCAAACGGCACAGAAATTAAATCTCACTTAAAACAAGGAGAAATGCGTTTTCCGCAGAAACAGACTGGCCATCCTCGGCTACGTCGTGGAGAACGGAGTCCTGGGCCCAGACCCAGACTCTTAGAACTCCCCCTCCCTCATTGCCCCAAGGCCCTCAAATGGTGCTTGGGGTTCGTTTCATACTATGCCCAGTGGGTCCCTCAACATGCGGACAAAGCCCGCCCACTCTTTAAGGCCACACGATTTCCTCTGTCTGCTGAGGCGCGCCAGGCCTTCAGCTGCATCAAGGAGGACATCGCCAAAGCAGCCATGCTGAATCCACTCCCTTTCAGGTTGAGAGCGACGCCTCAGAGGTAGCTCTAGCAGCCACTTTAAATCAGGCAGGGAGGCCCGTTGCATTTTTCTCCCATACTCTATCCGCTTCAGAACTCCGACACTCCTCAGTCGAGAAGGAAGGCTATTGCAGAAAATAAGGAAGTATGGAATTGAAATGAAATGAAAATCGCTTATTGTCATGAGTAGGCTTCAATTAAGTTACAGTGAAAAGCCCCTAGTCGCCACATTCCGGCACCTGTCCGGGGAGGCTGGTACGGGAATTGAAGGTGATTTAGCGGTTTGGATCAGTAATTGGCTAGCTGAAAGAAGACAGAGGGTGGTGGTTGATGGCAAATGTTCATCCTGGAGTTCAGTTACCAGTGGTGTACCGCAAGGATCTGTTTTGGGGCCACTGCTGTTCGTCATTTTTATAAATGACCTGGAAGAGGGTGTAGAAGGATGGGTTAGTAAATTTGCAGATGACACGAAGGTCGGTGGAGTTGTGGATAGTGCTGAAGGATGTTATAGGATACAGAGGGACATAGATAAGCTGCAGAGCTGGGCTGAGAGGTGGCAGATGGAGTTTAATGCGGAAAAGTGTGAGGTGGTTCACTTTGGAAGGAGTAACAGGAATGCAGAGTGCTGGGCTAATGGCAAGATTCTTGGTAGTGTAGATGAACAGAGAGATCTCGGCATCCAGGTACATAAATCCCTGAAAGTTGCCACCCAGGTTAATAGGGCTGTTAAGAAGGCATATGGTGTGCTAGCCTTTATAAGCAGGGGGATTGAGTTTCGGAACCACAAGGTCATGCTGCAGCTGTACATAACTCTGGTGCGGCGCACCTGGAGTACTGCGTGCAGTTCTGGTCACCACATTATAGGAAGGATGTGGAAGCTTTGGAAAGGGTTCAGAGGAGATTTACTAGGATGTTGCCTGGTATGGAGGGAAGGTCTTACGAGGAAAGGCTCAGGGACTTGAGGTTGTTTTCGTTAGAGAGGAGAAGGCTGAGAGGTGACTTAATAGAGACATATAAGATAGTCAGAGGGTTAGATAGGGTGGACAGTGAGAGTCTTTTTCCTCGGATGGTGATGACCAACACGAGGGGACATAGCTTTAAATTGAGGGGTGATAGATATAGGACAGATGTCAGAGGCAGTTTCTTTACTCAGAGAGTAGTAGGGGTGTGGAACGTCCTGCCTGCAACAGTAGTAGACTCGCCAACTTTAAGGGCATTTAAGTGGTCACTGGATAGACATATGGATGAAAATGGAATAGTGTAGGTCAGATAGGCTTCAGATGGTTTCACAGGTCGGCGCAACACTGCGCTGTAGTTTTCTATGTTCTATGTTCTAAGCACAAGCCATCGTGGAGGCTGTTCGTCACTGGAGGCACTACCTCGCAGGTAGGAGGTTCACCCTCATCACCGACCAACGATCGGTTGCCTTTATGTTTGACAACTCGCAAAGGGGCAAAATAAAAAATGATAAAATCCTTCGGTGGAGGATCGAACTCTCCACCTATAGGTACAATATTAAATATCGACCGGGGAAGCTCAATGAGCCCTCGGATGCCCTATCTCGCGGGACATGCGCCAGCGCGCAGATCAGCCGTCTGAAAGCCATCCACGTGGACCTCTGCCATCCAGGGGTCACCCGGCTCGCCCACTACATCAGAGCCCGAAACCTGCCTTTCTCCAACGAGGAGGTAAAAGCGGTCACCAGGGACTGCCCGATCTGTGCGGAGTGCAAACCGCACTTCTATAGACCAAACAGGGCCCAACTGGTCAAGGCTACTAGGCCCTTTGAACGCCTTGCAATCGATTTCAAAGGGCCACTCCCCTCCACTAACAAGAACATCTATTTCCTCAACATCATCGACGAGTTCTCCCGATTCCCTTTTGCCATTCCATGCCATGATATGACCTCCCACACAGTCATTAGGGCCCTGCATAGTGTCTTCACCCTGTTCGGTTTCCCCAGCTACGTGCACAGCTACCGGGGTTCGTCCTTTATGAGCGACGAGCTGAGTCAGTACCTGCTCGACAAGGGCATCGCTTCAAGCAGGACTACCAGCTACAACCCTAGGTGGAACGGACAGGTGGAGAGGGAGAACGCGACGGTCTCGAAGACCGTCCTGCTGACCCTCCAGTCTAGAAAACTCCAAGTCTCCCAATGGCAAGAAGTCCTCCCAGACGCGCTCCACGCAATCAGATCCCTCCTCTGTACAGCTACAAATCAAACCCCTCACGAGCGACTCTTCATTTTTCCTAGGGGCACTACCACGGGAGTCTCACTTCCGGCGTGGCTGAGGACACCAGGCCCGGTCCTCCTGAGGAAGCATGTCAAGGGGCACAAAACTGACCCCCTTGTTGAAAAGGTGCGCCTCCTCCATTCCAACCCCCAGTACGCATTCGTGGAGTTCCCGGACGTTCACCAGGACACAGTATCCCTTCGAGACCTGGCACCCGCTGGATCCAGCCCCGCCCCTACCCCCACTGAGGAACCCCTTACCCCGGTCCCTATGCTGCCGCCCCCTCGCGCCTCCCCCCGATCCCGCAAGCTCACCCCACCAGTTCCACGCGCCAGAACCAGCCCGCCCCCAGTCTCCGGTCGAGCCAGAGGTGTATAAAGTTCGGACGAGACCCGCCCCGGAGTCTGCCATCGTACACCAGCTCTCAACACCCACCCAGCCACCGCAAGAGGCTGCAACCCCGGTGCTCCGCAGATCGAAAAGAACAATTCGTTCACCGGACAGACTAACTCTGTGAGCCACCACCCCCGCTGGACTCGATTTTTTTTACAGGGGTGAATGTGGTGAATGTGATTCACACCGGATTATAACCTGTATATACATGTGTCTATATTGTAAGTGCAGTTGCACTATCTGACCTCCAGGGGGAGTAGCTCTGGGAATGCTCGAGAGTTGTACGGGGCTTCTCCCTTGGCTCCGCCCAGGACTCCTCCCCCAGGAGCTGCTGTATAAACATCAGTGCCACAGGGTCAGACAGCCAGTTCACCGAAAGTTCAACGGCTAACAGGCTGGCTCTGTTGTAAGTATATTAAAACCGCTATTCTAATCCGACAAGCACGTGTCCGTAGAATTGTTGGTTCCAACAGGGTGCACGGATAGGCAGGTAGACCCCGGAAGGTGCCAATGCCATGAGGTGGTCATTGCTGTCAGGGGTTGCTGTCTAGGTCACGAGTGTCTGAAAAGGGGATGTTCCACCCATCCACCTCCATCCCCTCATTCCCCATCCCCTCACGCCCTTGAGCCTATTGGTAGGTCGCTCTGGGCAGTCTCTGCAATGTGGCTGAGGACCCCCCCGAAACTGGTAAAATGCCAGCAGAGGTGGGAAGAGGCCCTAAGTGGTTCAGTTGAGTTTGGGTAGGTTGTCGTCCACATTCCCCACCACTGGAAAAATGCCATGGTCATAGGAGGACAACAGGCACACCAGTCTTCCTGCGCTATTTTTCCAGTCCTCCTGCTCTCAAAGGGTTGACAAAATTTAACCCATGATTATCTTTTCCTAATTTTTAATACTATATCATAATGGGTGCCCAATGTGACATCTGCTTGTGACAGACTCAACAACAGAGGAAGGAATAGTAATCATATTTAAAACCTTACAACTGTAAGCACTTCTGTTTTTGCATGCTCCATTAGGAGCACCTGGCCCAGAAATTCTGCTGGACATGGTACCAAATGTTAAATTGCGCCCCCCCCCCCCCCTCAGTACTCTCCAACACAGTGGGCGGTGTTGTCCTCCTCCCCACCCTCAGCAACTGCATAATTGTTGAGTCTTCAGGTGTTCACATTAAGTTAGCCACCACTTTCTCAATGGAAAGGATGAACGCCACGCTCTGTGCCAAGCTGGTGAGTGAGGTATGAGTTGTGGTTGATGGAAAATTTCAGCAGATGAGACCGGAAGTGCATGGAGTAGAGATTCATTTGTAAGGAAATGATGTGGGGAAATGCATTCACCAACCTTTGTCACTTGTGTGAGGGCATTCAACTTCCTGCAGCTTTGAATCCAGGTGCATGGAGATAAATTGCTCATAATGACCACAATGGTTGCCTGTTCCCATGATGTTGTGAAGGCTGGTTTGATGCTGTGAAGGCCGGTTTGATGCTGTGAAGGCCGGTTTGATGCTGTGAACGCTGGTGTGATGTTGTTCATTTTCATTTTTTCATTTTCATGAACGCTAGTTTGATGTTGTGAAGGCTGGTTTGATGTTGTGAAGATTGGTTTGACATTGCGAAGGCTGGTTTGACGTTGTGAAGGTTGGTTTGACATTACAAAGGCTGGTTTGATGATGCGATGGCTGGTTTGATGATGCAATGGCTGGTTTGATGATGCGAAGGCTGGTTTGATGCTGTGAAGGCTGGTTTGATGATGCGATGGCTGGTTTGATGCTGTGAAGGCTGGTTTGATGATGCGATGGCTGGTTTGATGCTGTGAAGGCTGGTTTGATGTTGTGATGGCTGGTTTGATGATGCGATGGCTGGTTTGATGATGCGATGGCTGGTTTGATGCTGTGAAGGCTGGTTTGATTATGCGATGGCTGGTTTGATGTTGTGATGTCTGGTTTGACATTGTGAAGGCTGATTTGATGTTGTGAAGGCTGGCTTGAAGGTGTGAAGGCTGGTTTGATGTTGTGATGGCTGGTTTGATGATGCGATGGCTGGTTTGATGTTGTGATGGCTGGTTTGACATTGTGAAGGCTGGTTTGATGTTGTGATGTCTGGTTTGACTTTATAAAGGCTGGTTTGACATTGTGAAGGCTGATTTGATGCTGTGAAGGCTGGTTTGAAGGTGTGAAGGCTGGTTTGATGTTGTGATGGCTGGTTTGATGATGCGATGGCTGGTTTGAAGGTGTGAAGGCTGGTTTGATGTTGTGATGGCTGGTTTGATGTTGTGATGTCTGGTTTGACATTGTGAAGGCTGATTTGATGTTGTGAAGGCTGGCTTGAAGGTGTGAAGGCTGGTTTGATGTTGTGATGGCTGGTTTGATGTTGTGATGTCTGGTTTGACATTGTGAAGGCTGATTTGATGTTGTGAAGGCTGGTTTGATGATGCGATGGCTGGTTTGATGTTGTGAAGGCTGGTTTGACATTGTGAAGGCTGATTTGATGTTGTGAAGGCTGGCTTGAAGGTGTGAAGGCTGGTTTGATGTTGTGATGGCTGGTTTGACATTGTAAAGGCTGTTTTGGTGCTGTGAAGGCCGGTTTGATATTGTGAAGGGTGGTTTGGCATTGAAAAGGCTGGTTTGGCTTTGCAACGGCCAATGTTAAATGCTGTCAGCCTTGCAGATCGCTGGCCTTCTGCTGAGGTTCGCACCTCTCAACGGTGCATTAAATGCTGGGTTGTAAACCCCTATTACCAAACAGAACCAAATTTGAATTTCAATTCTCTTTTCACACCTAATGGTGCACCCGGGCAAATTTTCCTGTTTCCATAGCTAGTAATTCCTGGAACAGTTCGCTCATATGTCGTCAGAGGTTTATAACTTGAGGGGCACTACTTCACATCAAGAGTGGCTGACGAGGAGTCTCTCTCACTCTTACTGCCAGCCATTACAATGTTTGTAAGGATTTTGCAGATTGATGCTCAATCTGTTGGGCAGCGTTGTAAATGCACTTTCCTTGGCCATCAAGGGCAGCACGGTAGCACAGTGGCTGCCGTACCACAGGGGCTGGTTTAGCTCACCAAGCTAAATCGCTGGCTTTTAAAGCAGACCAAGCAGGCCAGCAGCACGGTTCGATTCCCGTACCAGCCTCCCCGGACAGGCGCCGGAATGTGGCGACTAGGGGATTTTCACTAACTTCATTGAAGCCTACTCGTGACAATAAGCGATTTTCATTTTCATTTCATTTCAGTGGTTAGCATAGTTGCTTCACATCTCCAGGGTCCCAGGTTTGATTCCCGGCTTGGGCCACTCTCTGTGCGTAGTCTGCATGTTCTCCCCGTGTCTGGGTGGGTTTCCTTCGGGTGCTCTGTTTTCCTCCCACAGTTCAAAAAAGTGCAGGTTAGGTGGATTGGCCATGCTAAATTGCCCTCAGTGTCCAAAAAGGTTAGCTAGGGTTACTGGGTTAGAAGCGTGGGCTTAAATGGGGTACTCTTTCCAAGAGCCAGTGCAGACTCGATGGGCCGAATGGCCTCCTTCTGCACTGTATATTCTATGAAGTCCTGGGCTGGGACTCAAACCTGGAGCTTTGGCTCAGGCAGTGACATTACCCACTGCACCACAATGCTACCAAATTTGTATGGTTGCTACATAACTTTGAATGTGTGTGAGTTATTGCACATTTCAATTTGTTCACACATTTTCGGGACTATGGGTTTTAAGCCCTGTGTAAGAGTTAGTAATCCCTCTTCTGCTTTAAGAATGCAATCTTGCCAGTGACATCTTGAGAACAAAGACATTTTATTTCTAAAAGACACAAAATCAACTGTTAACTAAACATGAAGAAAGTTAGTCAGCGGGTAATTACACTGTAATCTTTGTCTGAGGACCTACTTTTCACACCATCATGGACACAGCAAACCTGTTAGAAAGAGTTAAGATGTTACCAACTTGCAGAATTTCCATCGAATGCCAAAAGCATTAAATGTGAAAAGTTCATTTGGGCTGACTGAACCGTCATAGATCCAAAGATCTAAACTTCTCTCTTTAGTCAACCTTATTCCAATACATTAATCTTAACGGCAGAAAAGATTTTTGCTGCTTTTAATTGGGCCTCTGGGGGCACTGACCCTGTAGGTTTAAACAGAGACAGTGACTTTTACAACCTCCTGCGTCATGTCATCAACTGAATGTTCCAAACAGCATTTGTAATCGTGTCGGCTCGCTGGTAACCCGGCCAAAAAAATCTCTTGCTTCTTTGGCAGGATGAGGCTTCAGTTTGTGTCTTGTCAGTGAGTCACTGTGCTTTTGATCATTCTCAGGGTCGGGTTTCTTTTGCACCACGAGAAATAAGATTTCTTCTTTACCTGGTTCATTGTCAGTCCACTTACAATTTTTCTGAGAAAGGCTTGGGTATCAGAAGGAATGTGTATGGCTAGTGCCGCTCGCTCTCAGATTGTCCCAAAGCACCCTGCCGCCAAAGTACTGCTTCTGCTGTTTGACTATCAGCATTGTCCCTTTAGCTGCCTTGGCCCCTTCAGGGATTCCCTCCCTAATCCCTACCATCTCTCGACCTCTCTCTCCTCTGATTAGCACAGTTGCTTCACAGCTCCAGGGTCCCAGGTTCGATTCCCCGCTTGGGTCACTGTCAGTTTGCACTTTCTCCCATGTCTGCGTGAGTTTCCTTCGGGTGCTCCGGTTTCCTCCCACAGTCCAAAGATGTGCAGGTTAGGTGGACTGGCCATGCTAAATTGCCCTTAGTGTCCAAAAAGATTGGGTGGATAGGGTAGGGTTGTGGGCTTAGGTAGGATGCTCTTTCCAAGGGCAGGTGCAGACTCGATGGGCCGAATGGCCTTCTTCTGCACTGTAAATTCTATGATTGTATGATTCTCTATGACAATGCTCCTCAAAGCCTATCTCTTCAACCAACCCCTGGGCCGTGTGCCCTAATACATCTTGGTGTCGGATCTTGTTTGATAATGCTCTTGTGAAGTTTCTCGAGGAGCTTTACCATGTCCAAAGTGTAATACGATGGACTTCCGGTGGCGGCCATGGAGGAATAGGTCCCACTTTTGATAGCTCCCACCTGTGATGGACTTTTGGACCTTTTCCCCCGTTTTCTTCTGGACTTTATTGGATAAATTGGTGAAGAGTGAGACAGTGAGGAGAAATTCCCCTCCAGTGAATGGAGAATTGGACCAGAAGTGGCCGTGTGAGAAGACAAAGTTCTACAAGGAAGACATGAGCACAGCTGGCAATGTGGGAAAGCATGGCGGAGAAGCAGGGCCACGGGGAGACGGCACAGTGGTCGACGGAGCAGCTGGTGAAGTTTTTTGAAGATTGCTTCACAAAGCTGAAGAAGGACACGCTGGACCCGATCAAGGCTTCGATTGGTCAGGTGGTGCAGAATCAAGAAACCCACGGACGAGCGATCCAGGAGGTGGAGAAAAAGGTGTCCAAGCACGAGGAACACATAACCGTGCTGGAGACCAAGGTGTAAATGATGAATGACCGCCAGAAAAGAATGCAGGAGAAGCTGGAGGACCTGGAGAACAGATCCAGGATGCAGAATCTGAGAATCGTTGGCCTCCCTGAAGGCAGTGAGGGATCGGATGTGAGGGCCCAGGGGCGTACCCTCGGCCCCTGGAAGTGGGTAAAGCGCACAGACACCTCGCAAAGAAGCCCCGAGCGAACGAACCACCGAGGGCGATTTTGGTACTTTTACACCGATTCCTGGACAAGGAACACGTTTTCCGATGGGCCAAGAAAGAACGGAGCAGCAAGTGGGAGAACTGTGAGTTTCGCATTTCTCAAGTCCTGGGCGCGGGTTTGGCCAAGAGGCGAGCTGGGTTTAATCGGGCAAAAACGGCCCTCTTTAAGAATGGGGTTAAGTTCGGGATGTTGTACCCAGCCCGGCTGTGGGTCACATATGAGGAACGGGATTTTTACTTCGAAACACCAGACGATGTTTGGACTTTCATCAAGGAAAAAAGACTGGAGGTGAACTAAAGACACTGAAGCCTTGGAGAGTACTGTAGTGGTGATTTGTTGAAAATCACTTTTGTGCTGGTTTGAATAAGTAGTATAATGTGCAGTAAGGGGCTGTTTCGATTTGCTGACAGGGGAGGAACTGTTACTAGGGGACAAATGGGAGGGCGGGGTCGGCGAATGCCCGAGGGGGGGCTCGAGGAGGCCGGGAGCGCAAGCTAGAGGCTGGCCTAAAAAGGGTGATGGCTAGTAGGTGGTGGGGGGGGGGGGGGGGGGGGGGGGGAGTGGGAAGCCCCCCCGACCAGGCTGATTACATGGAATGTTAGAGGGTTGAATGGGCCAGTCAAGAGGACTCGCGTGTTTGCACATTTGAGGGGGCTGAAGGCGGATGTGACAATGTTACAAGAGACACACCTAAAGGCTATAGACCAGACTAGATTGAGAAAGGGGTGGGTTGGCCAGGTATTCCACTCAGGGCTGGACTCAAAGACCAGGGGTGTAGCCATCTTGATCACTAAATGGGTGGCATTCGAGGCAGGGAGAATTGTGTCAGACATGGAGGGTAGGTACATAATGGTGAGTATGAAGCTGGAAGGGGTGCGGGTGGTACTCGTGAATGTATATGCTCTGAATTGGTATGATGTGGAATTTATGAGGCGGGTTTTAGGTAAGATCCCAGACTTAGAGTCATTAACTTGATCATGGGGGGGGAGATTTTAATACAGTCATTGGACCGGTCAAAATTCAGGACAGGGAGGGTGCCAGCCATGGCAAAGGAATTGAAGGTGTTTATGGAACAGATGGGGGGAGTAGACCCATGGAGGTTTGCACGGCCAAGGTCAAAGGAGTTTTATTTTTTCTCACATGTCCACAAGGTATACTCTCGCATCAACTGTTTTGTTCTGAGCAGGGCTCTAATACCGGGGGTGGTGGATACGGAGTACTCGGCAATCACTGTGTCGGATGATGCCCCACATTGGGTGGATCTACGGGTTAGTTTGGAGAGAGGACAACACCCGCTATGGAGGCTGGATGTGGGGTTGTTAGCAGACTAAGCAATCTGTGGGCGAGAGAACAAGTCCACCCAGAACTACCTGGAAACAAATGATACGGGGGAGCAAATGATACTGCAGCAACGGTCTGGGAAGCTTTGAAGGCAGTGGTCAGAGGGGAATTAATCTCCATACGGGACCACAGAGAAAAGGCGGAACGGGCTGAGAGGGATAGGTTAGTTGAGGAGATACTCCAAGTGGACAGGAGATACTCGGAGGCCCCGGACGTGGGGGCTACTGAGGGAGCGGCAGAGGTTACAGGCGGAGTTTGGGCTGTTGACCACAGGGAAAGCAGTGGAACAGCTGAGAAAGGCAAGGGGGGCGGATTTATGAGTACGGGGAAAAGGCAAGCAGAATGTTAGCGCACCCGCTCAGAAAAAGGGAGGCGGCCAGGGAGATAGAAACAGTAGAGTAGAGGTGGGAATACTGTCCTGGACCCAGTGGGATGAATGAGGTGTTTAAGGACTTTTACAGCAAATTATATGAGTCAGAACACCCGCCGGGGGTGGAGAGGATGAGGCAGTTTTTGGGTCAGTTGAGGTTCCTGAGGGTGGATGAGGATCTCGTGGAAGGGCTGGGAGCCCCAATTGAGATTGAGGAAAATAATCAAGGGGCTGGAGGACATGCAGTCGGGCAAGGCCCCGGGACCTGACGGCTACCCGGTGGAATTCTATAAGAAGTTTACAGAGATATTGAGCCCACTGCTGGTGAGGGCATTTAACGAAGCAAGAGAGAAGGGAGTCCTCCCCCCAACAAGGTCGCAGACCTCAATTTCATTGATTCATTACAGGCCAATTTCTCTACTGAATGTGGATGCCAAACTGCTGGCTAAGATACTGGCCACAAGGATAGAGGATTGTGTCCCATGGGTGATAGGGAACGACCAGACAGGATTTGTAAAGGCCAATGTTCGAAGGCTTTTAAATGTTACTCTGATGCCCTCAGAAGGAGGGGAGATGAAGGTGGTGGTAGCGATGGATGCGGAGGAGGCGTTTTATCGGGTGGAGTGGAATTACCTGTGGGAGGCGCTGGGAAGGTTTGGGTTTGGTGAGGGCTTTATTGACTGGGTGCGGTGCTCTATCAGGCACCAGTAGCGAGTGTGTGTACGAACCGGCTGAGGTCGGGGTATTTTAAACTACGAGGGACGAGGCAAGGGTGCCCCCTCTCCCTGCTACTGTTTGCTCTGGCCATAGAGCCGTTGGCCATGACGTTAAGAGCCTCGAGGAACTGGAAAGGGCTGGTTCGGAGTGGGGGGGGGGGGGGGAGGGGTGGAGCACTGGGACTCGCTTTACGCAGATGAATTGCTCTTATATATTTCAAACCTGTTGGAGGGGATGGGGGAAGTAATGCGGATCCTCAGGGAATTTGGTAATTTTTCAGGGTATAAATTGAACATGGGGAAAAGTGAGACATTCGCGATCCAGGCAAGAGGGCAGGAGAAGAGACTGGGAGAGCTGCCGTTCAGAATGGTAGGAAGGAGCCTTCGGTATCTGGGAATCCAGGTGGCCCGGGAATGGGAGGTACTACACAAGTTAAACATATGCCGGCTCGTAGAACAAATGAAAGAGGAATTTAAGAGGTGGGACATGCTCCCCCTATCACTGGCGTGGAGGGTGCAGACTGTGAAAATGACGGTGCTCCCCAGATTTCTGTTCGTCTTTCAGTGACTCCCCATCTTCATCGCAAGAGCCTTTTTCAAGCGGGTGAATAATTTTTTGCAGGCTTTGTGTGGGCAGGTAAAACCCAGCGAGTGTAGAAAGTGTTGCTGGAGCATAGTCGGGGGGAGGGTGGGTTGGCGCTGCCGAACATTTGCAATTACTACTGGGCGGCTAAAATAGCCACGATTAGGAAGTGGGTAGTGGGGAAGGGGTCGGTGCGGGAGCGGATGGAGGCGGCGTCATGTAAAGACACAAGTTTGGGAGCACTGATATCGGAACCTTGTGGTAGTCACCACTGATGTATATATTGTATATCGAGGATGTTGTTATAGGTGCTTTACGGTAAGACCCCTGTACTACAGGTACGGGGGTAGATCCCTGCCTGCTGGCTCCGCCCAGTAGGCGGAGTATAAATATGTGTGCTCCCCGTACAGCAGCCATTTCGTCAGCTGCTGTAGGAGGCCACACATCTCAGTGTAATAAAGCCTTGATTACATCCTTCTCTCGCCTTTGCGTAATTGATAGTGCATCAATTTATTACACTGAGTTTTCAGAGATGGACCTCTGCAACAAGCCGGATCGCCTGCAGCTGCATCCTCAAGCAGACAACGCCAAAAAGGACTTTGAACATTGGCGAGCCTGTTTCAAAGCGTACATCGGGTCTGCGCCAGACACTATTCCAGAAGCTCCGAATCCTTTACACGCGGCTGAGCTCCAACGTCTTTCCACTCGTCCAGGATGCGCCAACCTACGCAGAGGCCATAGCGCTACTGAAGGAAAACTGCGCTCAGCGGACGATTAAAATCTACGCCAGACTCCTCCTCTCCATGCAGCGCCAGCTTGCTGGTGAGTCAGTGGAAGATTTATGGCACACCCTTGTTCTGGAAAATACAGAATGTGTCATTTGAAACATAGAGGTCTGCCAACATCTGATCGGGGAGAGTGCAGGGAAAGATCCCACAAGAGGTTGGTGGCAGCTGAAGGGCACAGAAACTGTGGGCAGCAATTTCAGTCTATCAGAATGGTTATTACAACCTGCAGCAGGAGAAAGGCAAAAGAAAAAAGTTTTTAAAAATCTCTTTGTGTTGTTGGAAAATTGTGATGGACTGCCCCTTTAAGACCCGAAGTCCGATCCTTATCGGAGGTCCCGATCTCGCGCCAGAGATCAGCCAGCGCGGGCTTCCAGAACAGCTGGAACAAAGAAACCAGCGCGGGCTTCAGACTCCTCCTCTTTCTCCCCACGAGGCAAGAACAGATGAACAAAGGAACCAGCGCAGAACACCAGCAGCAGAACACCAGCGGCACCCGAAGAAGGAAGAAGGACAGCAGGAGCAGCAGCAGGAGCGGAGCGGCCCAGGAGGCAGAGGAGGCCCCGGTATATATGGACAGGATTCGGCTTCTCCCCTTAAACAGGCTATACAAAATCTAACAACAGAAACAGACAAAGGAGAATTAGTAGTAGTATACAAGGGGGAAAGATGTATAGTGGACACAGGGGCTGAGATATCAATGATAAGGGAAGAAGCTGGAAATCCGACAGGAAAGAAATACATAGTAGAAGGAGCATTAGGGAATAAGGATATTAGACCAGAAGTTAGATTGGGAGAATTACTGGCAATATCAGGAACTGATAATCTGATGGCAGGGAAAGATTTAATAAAAATAGATACTGGAAAATAAGGATATTAAAACCAATTGATAACATGGAGGAAATAAGGAAACAGAAAGAGAAAAGTATTTTAAATGACGAAGCTTGGAAGAAGATGGAAGAAGTACTGATGGGAGCAAACCTAGCGATAGGTAAGAATGACACAGGTTTGCTTAGCCAGCAATTTCAACACACAATTCACGGGGGACAACACAGACCTCAAAAACAGTATCCTTTGCCTAGAGGAGCTAAGAGCGAGCTGGAGATAATAATCAAGGAATTGGAGCAGCAGGGGATTATTCAAGGGGTCACATATGCCTCAACAAATAGTCCACTTCAGGTAGTAAGAAAACCAGATGGTACATTTAGAATGGTAACAAATTACAAAGCTTTAAATAAAGTCACAAAGAAGGACAAGAGATATTTAATAAATCCACAAGCTACCTTAGAGCAAGTCGCGGGAAAAACTTATTTAACTAGTATAGATTTGGCGAATGGATTCTGGAGTGTTCCATTAGACCCAGACAGCAGGGAGAAAACAGCATTCACCTTTGGAACTAAGCATTATGTATATTGTAGACTTCCACAGGGATATGTTAATTCTCCAAATCACTTTCAGGCAATAATCAGGGAGCTGATTCAAGATGATTTGGCCTTAGTATATATCGATGATATATTAATTGGAGATGACGATCAGGACAAACATGTGGAAAGAGTGGCCAGGATCATTAAGACACTTGGTGAAGCAGGCTTTAAAATAGGGCTAAAGAAATGTCAAATTGGGAGAAGCGAAGTCAACTATTTGGGTTATTCAGTATCGAAGGAAGGTAGAGAGGCCAGTATTGAAATGAGGAAGAAGATAGCTGAAATTACTGCGCCGGTTTCGAAAAAAGGGGTTCAAAAAATAATGGGAATGTTGGGATATCTAAGGCCAGTAGTGAAGGACTTCAGTCTCTATGCTAAAGCCATTTATCAAACCTTGAAAGGGGATTTTATTTGGACCAGCGAGGCCCAGAGAGGGTTAGATCAGTTAAAAACAGCAATTGCGATATCGGGGTCATTAGTTGGGAGACAAGAAGAGGATGACTTAAGCATTAAATTAGACATATATAAAAATGGATATGGTATGGTACTTGCTAATCTTAGCAATCAGACACCTATCAAACATCTGACAGGAAACTGGTCGAGAGCTGAACAAAAGTTTTCAAACATCGAGAAATGTCTAGCAGCTATAACAAAGAGAATAGCAGAGATAGAAAACTTGTCGGGTGGTAAGAAAATTTATGTCACAACTGAGTTTTTGGAGTTAAAGGAGCTAACCAAGAGACAGATTTGCCAGCAAGGCGCGAATACAGCTCGATGGGAAAGATGGGAAACCATTCTTCTAAACCCTGACTTAATGTTTGTTCATAACATTCAAAAGGGACAGAAACTTGATGAGCCAGTTAGTAAAACGGAGTTGGTGAATGCTTGGGTATTATATACTGATGGTAGTAAAGTCAAGAAGGACGAAGAACAAGCCAGATGGGCATTCATTTTAAAAAATTCAGGAAACATAGTAGTGGAGGAACAGGGAATAATCATTGGATCAGCTCAGACAGCAGAGGTAGAGGGAGTATTGCAAGGGTTAAAGGAGTGTCACCAGCGAAAGCTGCAGGAAGTTACCGTTGTAACCGATAGCTTTTTCGTGCAGCAAGGATTGGAGAAAGATTTGGAGTTTTGGAAACTAAACGGTTGGACGAACGGTAGAAATAAACTACTGGAACAGAAAGAACAGTGGGAAGAGATAGATAAAATTTTAGCCGATATGGAGATCCAGACAATTCATCAAAAAGCACACACAAAAGGAATTGGGGAACTGTGTAAGGGGAATCAGGAAGTGGATGAATTAGCCAGACTTAGGACAATAATCTTGGGGACTCTTGGGAACTCAGCAGCCGACCATCAAATGATAATTAAGCAAGTACATGAAGCCACAGGACATGGGGGTCATGTTGTAGTCGCAAGGGAGTTGAAGAAGTTGGGACTTAAAATAGCCTATTGGAGACAACATTTAACTGCAGTAAGGAGAAAATGTGAGAGATGTATGGCCTGTGGAGGACAGAGAGGAAATAAAACATATGGGAGCATAAAAACTGAGAAACCAATGCAGGAATGGTCATTAGATTATGCAGGACCACTTTTTCCCAGAAGCAGCAAAGGTAATTTGTATTTTTTAGTCAAAGCTGATAGCTGCACGGGAGAAATTGACCTTAGAGCAACCAGCAAAGCAAATGGAGCCACAACCAAAAGGGTATTGGCAGAAATGATGACCTCCAGAGGTAGACCAGAATCGATCCGAATGGACAACGCGCCACACTTTAGAAACAATACTGTTATTAACTTTTGTGCTGACAGAGGAATAACAATCAATTGGGCCGTGAAATATGCACCTGAGAGTAATGGAATGGCTGAGAGGTCTGTAAGAAAAGTAAAGGATTGGATCATAAAGAATCAGAATAATAAAGGCTGGGATAAAGACATTGAAAGAATAGTATTTGATCTTAATAGCAACCTTGGAACCTCTGTCCCCCAGGGACAAGGAGACCCAAGTGAATCTGGGAATTATCAAGTAGGAGACGAAGTTTGGGTGAAGTTACCAACTAAGACTGCGGGGAAAATCATTCGCGAGACTGTAAAATGTAAAGACAAGATTGTTCAGATTCTGGGTACACATACAATTGAATTAGAGAAGCATGGTGTCTGGAGCAAAAGAAATTGTGTCACGCTTGAAACACACGACCCAGTGAGCATCAGAGGAGTTTGAGATTCTTCGAATCTCACTCAGGGGTGCAATGACAGAAGGAAGCTTGACTACATCAAGGATATGGAATATAAACCAGTTCAAAAAGAAATGATGGCAAAAGGAATCCGGAAGTCCTGGAGAGGGCACTTCTGGGATAATCCGAATTAAAGAATAGGGCCCTCTCCACCCTTGATCTGTTCATTTGCTTTTTCAGGTGGAAAAAATTAATAACAAACCAGGTCGCAAGAAGGAAGAGAACTACACTCCAATAACAAACCAGTTCGCGAGAAGGAAGAGAACTACACTCCAATAACAAACCAGTTCGCAAGAAGGAAGAGAACTACACTCCAGAGAAGAATCTGTTCGACAGGATTGGGGGGAAACTAATGATATAATTGGCTACAAATTTGAGGGAATTAAATGACAGAACCCGGAGGAAAACTTTACGGGTTAGAAACAAATTAGAATATCAAATTATAACTGGACAGTGAAACCCCCGGTCAGACATCTCTAACTGGACATTAGTTGATGGATGATCTGTGGTCTCCATGGGGTATGTACTACGCAGTGGAATCATTAAGGTCTCGGCAGCAGATAGCAGCGACTGACGAGGAACCCCAATATGATCAATGATAATAGGTTAAGAATTTCAGTAGCTTGATACTACGGCGGGAAAATTGTTACCAATGCAACAAAACAATATTGCATTGAAGAGCTATAATCGTTGATAAGAAAAATTTTTTATTTTCATGTAAATTGATAGGGACTGTTGTATATATATGAGAAGGGGGGTATGTGTGTCGTTAAATAACTTGATCCGCATTTCTAAACTGTGAATGTTTTAATAGAGGGTTAGTTTAGTATGTAATAATGATTGTTCCAAAAGCCAAGAAGCGATGTTTCGATATTGATATTAAATTGTTAACAGTTGAAAATATGTAAAGTGTAACACACAGTCTGTTGGTTAGGTAATGAATAAGGTGTTAAGATAAGATAAAAATTTTACTATGTATAGAACAATAGGGAGAATTTGTTTGGGAAGAAAAAAAAAAGAGACGGTTCAATGCGGTTTTGTAAATGCTGAAATGAAAAATATACACGTTGTCAGAAAGATGTTCTCTCATGTAAACCAGGGGTTGGCAGACTTACATGATTCACGACAATGTTAGACATTAATGGGGAAGTTAGGAATACAAGCAGGATCAATTGAACATTTTAAATTAATAAGACTAGGGGATCAGTGGGGGGTAAAAGATATCACAATTACCACATTCCAATCAGAAATGGAAAACAAGTTGGACTGGAACGGAAAACAAGACTCGTATTGACACTGGTCTGTGATATGCATACAAATGACAATGATCAGGGATGTAGGTTAGTACAATTGGATGGGGGGGACAATAAACCAAATTATAGTAATGTTTCAAATGTCAAGACGGGGTGTTCTGGAAAATACAGAATGTGTCATTTGAAACATAGAGGTCTGCCAACATCTGATCGGGGAGAGTGCAGGGAAAGATCCCACAAGAGGTTGGTGGCAGCTGAAGGGCACAGAAACTGTGGGCAGCAATTTCAGTCTATCAGAATGGTTATTACAACCTGCAGCAGGAGAAAGGCAAAAGAAAAAAGTTTTTAAAAATCTCTTTGTGTTGTTGGAAAATTGTGATGGACTGCCCCTTTAAGACCCGAAGTCCGATCCTTATCGGAGGTCCCGATCTCGCGCCAGAGATCAGCCAGCGCGGGCTTCCAGAACAGCTGGAACAAAGAAACCAGCGCGGGCTTCAGACTCCTCCTCTTTCTCCCCACGAGGCAAGAACAGATGAACAAAGGAACCAGCGCAGAACACCAGCAGCAGAACACCAGCGGCACCCGAAGAAGGAAGAAGGACAGCAGGAGCAGCAGCAGGAGCGGAGCGGCCCAGGAGAGGGAAGGCCCAGGAGAGAAGCGGCCCAACGGCAGACCAGACCCAGAAGGAAGACGCAGAACGGCAGACCAGACCAGAAGGAAGACGGCCCAGCAGCAGGAGCAGCAGGAGAAGACAGAGGAAAAGAGAAAACAGCACCAGGAGAGATGACCAGGAGACAGGAAAGAGAAAGAGAGAGAGAGAGAGTCTGAAGGCCTCAACAACCAACCAGACAACATCCAAAAGTAAATAATGTTTTTAATTTAATGAGATAAAAAAGAGTATGTTAATAATAAAATAATTTAACCTGAAAAAGTGGTTATTAGCTTACTTCACTTCCTTAAGAACGCAGGACCCGGGACATCGATGCTATTAAGGGGTAAGTAAGTAAAATTCTTCAGTGAAGGTATGAGTTATACCGGGGGATAACTTGAAAGGAGAGTTTGACCCGAATAGCACTCACAGAGGCCTGTACTGGAGTCAGGGAGGGAGTTCCCTGTTCGCCGTTTTAGAATATTGGCCCTTAAGGTCTTTTGTATAAGGGGAATTCTAAAACATATAGGTGAATTTAGAAAAACACCCTTCTCGCCCTAGTTAGAGACTGTGACTGTGAGGCCGTTTCGGCCACGGAACACTCAAACTTGCTGAAGAGAGACGCATTTGTTACGGGCATAGGGTCTGATTACATCCGCCAGCGCCTCCTAAAAGGGGCCACGCAACATTCAGGCCTATGCCCCCGACCGCGCGGCGCACCCCTCATGTGCATCGTGGACTCTGCAGACGGCCGCCCCATCGTGGGCCCCATCAGTGACCGCCCTTAGCCAGCCCCACGCCTGTGCAGTGCGGCAGCTAAACAATCCGGGGGGGCCCAAATGCTACATCTGTGGGCAGTCAAAACACCCCCGACAGCACTGCCTGGCACGGAGCGCCCTCTGCAAGGCCTGTGGCAAGAAGGGACATTTCGCTGCAGTGTGCCAGGCCCGCTCAATCGCCGCTAATGTCCCGGCCCCCCCCCACATGCGACCAGTGGGCACTGCCATATTCCCCTCCTCGGACCACGTGCGGCCAGTGGACGCCGCCATCGTGTCCTCCCAAAACCAATGGGCGCCTCCATCTTGCCTTCCTCACAACACGTGCAGCCCCAGGGCGCCGCCATCTTGCCTCCCCCACGACACGTGCGGCTCGTGGGCGCCACCATCTTGCCCGACGCGGGACCCCTGCCCGTCGGGCACCTCATCAGGCCGCTCATCACCTGCAACCACCGACGACCAGCTGCGTCTCGCCTCGGTCACAATTGACCAGTCTCGACCACACAACCTCACGACTGCTTCAACTAAAGTGAAGGTCAACGGACACGAGATCTCCTGCCTGCTGGACTCCGGGAGCACTGAAAGCTTCATTCACCCTGATACGGTAAGGTGCTGCTCCCTCGCGGTACACCCTGCCAATCAGAGAATCTCCCTGGCCTCCGCATCCCACTCCGGAAAGCACCTATAACAACATCCTCTATATACAATATATACATCAGTGGTGACTACCACATTCACCCCCTATTAAAAATGTGGTGGCTGAGAACTATATACAGGAAATTGTGTTTTAAACGTACAGTTAAAATTATAAATTCAGACGGTCCTGTGCCTTAATCTAGGGAGCACCGTAGTGCTGGTGGCGACTCGGTCTTCGGAGACTCCGGGAGTGTGCCGAAATCCTCTTCATCCTCGGGTGTGGGCAAGGGGAGGGCGGAGTGTCCCGGACCGGGGACTGCGGTGGGGTGCGCCGGGGAAGGGAGGGTGGCACCGGGTCGGAGGGGGTGTTTGTGGGGAACCAGTTGGTGCTAGGTCCCTGAGGGAGACTGTGTCTTGGCAGCCATCGGGGTACGCTACGTCAGCATACTGCGGGTTTGCGTGAAGTAGCTGTACCCTCTCAACCAACAGCTCCGCCTTGCGGAGTCGAACGTGTCTACGGAGGAGAACGGGTCCTGGAGCTGCCAGCCAGTTGGGAGCGATACCCCGGAGAAAGGCAAAGAGATGTTCAAGGGGGGTTTCATTAGTCGCGGTGCACAGGAGCGACCGAATGGAGTGGAGTGCATCAGGGAGGACCTCCTGCCAGCGGGAGGCCGGGAGATTTCTGGACCGTAGGGCCAGTTGGACGCCCCTCCAGACCGTCCCGTTCTCCCTCTCTACCTGCCCGTTTCCACTGGGGTTGTAGCTGGTCGTCCCTGCTCGAGGCAATGCCCCTGTTGAGCGGGTACTGGCGCAGCTCATCGCTCATGAATGAGGATCCCCGGTCACTGTGGAGGTAGGCGGGGGAACCGACCAGAGTGAAGATGGTGTTGAGGGCTTTGATGACGGTGGCAGACGTCGTGTCGGGGAATGGGACGGCAAAGGGGAATCGGGAGTATTCGTCGACCACACTGAGAAAGTACATGGTGTGATCGGTGGAGGCGTTCAAAGGGGCAGGAGGCCTTCACCAGGCGCGCATGATCTGGCCGGTAGAAGTGCGGTTTACACTCCGCGCAGACCTGGCAGTCTCTGGTGATCGCCCTGACTTCCTCGATGGAGTAGTGCAGGTTGCGGGCCTTAATGAAATGGTAAAAATGGGTGACTCCTGGGCGACAGAGGTTGTCGTGTAGGGTGTGGAGGCGGTCCACTTGTGCGCTGGCACATGTACCTCGGGATAGGACATTGGGGGGATCGTTGAGCTTACCGGGGCAATACAGGTAGAGAGCTCGATCCTCCACCTCAAGATTTTACCATTTTTGATCTTGCCCCGCTGTGTGTTGTTAAACATGAAGGCAACCGACCGTCGGTCAGTGAGGAGAATGAATCTCCTGCCGGCCAGGTAATGCTGCCAATACCGCACAGCTTCAACGATGGCTTGGGCCTCCTTTTCGACGGAGGAGTGCCGAATTCTGGAGGCATGGAGGGTGCAGGAAAAGAATGCCACGGGCCTCCCTGCCTGGTTGAGGATGGCGGCCAGAGCGACGTCTGATGCATCGCTCTCCACTTGGAATGGTAACGTCTCGTCGACTGCGTGCATCGCGGCCTTGGCAATGTCGGCCTTGATACGGTTGAAGGCCTGGTGAGCCTCGGCCGTCGGTGGGAAAACGGAGGATTGGATGAGGGCGGGCCTTGTCCGCATAGTTAGGGACCCACTGGGCATAATAGGAAAAGAACCACAGGCACCGTTTGAGGGCCTTGGGGCAGTGGGGGAGGGGCAGTTCCATGCGGGGGCGCATGCGATCGGGGTCGGGTCCCAGAACTCCGTTCTGGACCACATAGCCAAGGATGGCTAAGCGGTTCGTGCTGAACACGCACTTCTCCTTGTTATACGTGAGGTTGAGGAGAGTGGCGGTGTGAAGAAATTTGGTAAGGTTGGCGTCATGGTCCTGCTGATCGTGACTGCAGATGGTGACATTGTCCAGGTACGGGAAGGTGGCCCACAGTCCGTACCGGTCAACCATTCGGTCCATCTCCCGTTGGAAGACCGAGACCCCGTTGGTGACACCCAAGGGGACCCTAAGAAAGTGGTAAAGGGGACCGTCTGCTTCGAACGCAGTGTATGGGCGGTCCGCCTTACGGATGGTGAGCTGGTGGTAGGCAGATTTCAGGTCCACTGTCGAGAAGACCCGGTACTGTGCAATCTAATTGACCATATCAGATATGCGTGGGAGGAGTAACGCGTCGAGCTGCGTGTACCAATTGATGGTCTGACTGTAGTCAATGACCATCCTATTCTTCTCCCCAGTTTTGACGACTGCCACCTGGGCTCTCCAGGGGCTGGTGCTGGCTTCGATGATGCCTTCCCGAAGCAGCCGCTGGACTTCAGACCTGATGAAGGTCCTATCCTGGGCACTGTACCGTCTGCTCCTGGTGGCGACGGATTTGCAATCCGGGGTTAGGTTTGCAAAAAGGGAAGGTGGGTCAACCTTGAGGGTTGCGAGGCCGCACACAGTAAGGGGTGGTAGGGGCCTGCCGAATTTCAGGGTTAGGCTCTGGAGGTTGCACTGGAAGCCCAGGCCGAGTAGCAAGGCAGCACAGAGGTTGGGGAGGACGTAGAAGCGGAAGCCGCTAAACTCCACACCCTGGATAGTGAGATTCTGGCGATGCAGAACCCCCGGCTCCCCGTACAGCAGCCATTTTGTCAGCTGCTGTAGGAAGCCACACATCTCAGTGTAATAAAGCCTCTATTATATCCTACTCTCATCTTTGCGTAATTGATCGTGCATCACACCTCTTCCGTTCTCGCCGGCCCGATACTCCACAAGTCCGGTGGTGGTGGTGGCTCTGAAAATCTGGGAGCAGTGGAGGAGATATAAGAGAGTGGAGGGAGCATCGGTTTGGACCCCGATTTATAATAATCATCGGTTTGTATCTGGGTAGGCTGGATGGTGGGTTCTGGAAAATGTAAAGGGCAGGAATTAGGAGGATGGGGGATCTATTTATCGACGGGAGCTTTCCCAGCTTGAAAGCCTTGGAGGATAAATTTGAATTGCCAGCAGGGAATGGGTTTAGGTATTTGCAGGTGCGAGACTTCTTGAGAAGGCAGGTTCCGGCCTTCCCGCTGCTGCCGCCATGGGGGATACAGGACAGAGTAGTCTCCAGTACCTGGGTGGGAGAGGGGAAGTCAGATATTTACCAGGAGCTTTTGGATGAGGAGGAAACTCCGGTGGAGGAGCTTAAGGGCAAGTGGGAGGGCGAGCTAGGAGGAGAGAAAGAGGCGGGTCTGTGGGCGGATGCCCTAAGCAGAGTTAATACCTCCTCATCATGTGCTAGGCTTAGCCTGATACAATTCAAGGTAGTCCACCGGGCACACATGATGGTGGCCCGGATGAGCAAGTATTCTTGGGTAGAGGACAGGTGTGCGAGGTGCGCGGGAAACCCAGCAAATCATGTCCACATGTTTTGGTCATGCCCGAAGCTTAGAGGGTTTTGGTCAGGTTTTGCTAAGGCAATATCCACGGTACTCAAAACCCCTGGTGGTGCCAAGTCCGGAGGTGGCGATCTTTGGAGTGTCGGAAGAGTCGGGAGTGCAGGGGCGAAAGAGGCTGACGTCTTGACCTTTGCCTCCCTGGTAGACCGGAGACCGATCTTATTAATGTGGAGAGACTCGAAGCCCCCGGGCATAGAGACCTGTGTTAGTGACATGGCTGGGTTTCTCAGTCTCGAGAAAATAACGTTCACCTTAAGAGGGTCAATGGTCAGGTTCACCCGGAGGTGGCAGCCGTTCGTCGACTGTCTCAGGGAAAATTAAAATGGCAGCAGAAGCAGAATTCCAAAGTGGGGGGGGGGGGACAGGGCCGACTGTTGTTTTGTGGTTGGGGTGTGTGAAGATTGTGATGGGGCTGGAAATGTTTAATGTACCATGTTTATGTCGTATTATTATTATTATTATAAAATCTTGCAAATACCCCAAATTAAATATTTTTTTTAAAAGTGTAATACGATGAATGACTGTGGTTGTATAATTCTAATCTAATTTAATCAAGACAGGAAGGTAGCGGGATTGAATCAATCATCCTTTTCACACCCTGTAAGATTTTAATTCCCCTTGAAGATTTGATCCTGACAGTTTCCCAACTGTCAGGATAAGATGGAACTATTCCCGCTGCTCCCAGTTTTCATGACATCGCTTTTCCCTTCATTAAATAGCTCTCTGTCATTTTCTTTTTGTACATCCTCAGGGGCTACCAAAGTTCAATACAGCCAATAGAGTACTTTTCCTCAGTGCAGTCACTCATTACTTAAACGGGCCAACCTGACAGACGATTCACACATATTCAGATCGCACAGGCAGGTTAGCTTGTTCTACTAACTTTGGTTGAGGAACAGACAAGCAAGCCAGGGAAACTATCTATCCTTCTTCGAATAGTAGACCATAGAATTCTGACAGTGCAAAAGGAGGCCATTCAGCCTATCGGGTCTGCACTAACCCTCTGAAACAGCACTCTACTTCGGCGCACTCCCCAGCCCAATCCTCGTAACCCTGTAACCCCACCTAACCTGCACATTCTTGGACACTAAGGGGCAATTCTTAGCATAGCCGATCCATCAAATCCGTATATCTTTGCAATGTGGGAGGAAACTAGAGCACGCGGAGGAAACCACACAGACACGGGGAGAGTGTGCAAATTCCACACACACACAATGACCCAAGGCCGGTGTTGAGCCTGGGTCCCTGGCGCTGTGAGGCAGCAGTGCTAACCACTGTGCTACCTTGCCGCCTAAAAGAACCTGACTTCTTCAATCAGCACAAACCAATGGCAAAGTGTTCACAACCATTTAAGGTTTTTCCTGTCTAGTTAGTTGGTACGCCTCTTTAAAATCTTTAAAGAGTTAAGGCAAGGCAGCTTTATGTTCATTCATATTTCAGGACCTGTAAGACATAATTGACTATATATTCATACATGGACAGTCATCGTTCCGATCACACGGGCACTGCACTTCCTCCAAGGATGTGACTTCTAATATAAAACACTCTCAGTGGGCAGCACGTTAGCACAGTGAGTAGCACTAACTTAATTGAGCTGTGTTAATGTAAGCCTACTTGTGACAATAAGGATTATTATTATCTTCTCACATACCACATGTAACAATTCAGGCAAGGAGGAAGCTTTATTTAATTTGAGCAATGACCCTAGCATGCGTGTCCCTGATTCGTGATAACATGGAACTGTAGTCACAGGGAGGTTAGACTGTATTGGACAGATTGAAATAAAACTTGGAAATACTGGAAAAATACACTGGTCCAATTCTATAGCAACATTCACGACCTCAGGACTTATCCAAGGAGGTTTATAGCCAATGAAGTACTTTTGAAATGTGGCCACTGCTGTGCAGCAGATTTGTTTTCGTTAGAGAGAAGGTTAAGAGGTGACTTAATTGAGGCATACAACATGACCAAAGGATTAGATAGGGTGGACAGTGAGAGCCTTTTTCCTCGGATCGTGGTGTCTAGCATGAGGGGATATAGCTTTAAATTGAGGGGAGATAGATATAGGACAGATGTCAGAGGTAGGTTCTTTACTCAGAGAGTAGTAAGGGCGTGGAACAGTGGCGTGCAGAGGGGGGGGGCCGACGGTGCGCTGGCCCCGGGCATCGATTGGATGGGGGCAGCAGCGTGAAGAGAACGGAGCACGCACCGCGGTCGGCCAGAGCGCGCCTGCGCACCGCGGGCGGCCGGAGCGCGCCTGCGCACCGCGGTCGGCCGGAGCGCACCTGCGCACCGCGGTCGGCCGGAGCGCGCCTGCGCACCGCGGTCGGCCAGAGCGCGCCTGCGCGCCTGGTGAACAAAAAGGGCGCGAAATCTCCCGAATCAACGGCAATCAATGCCACCATGGGTGAGTTATTTATTCTTTATCTTTATCTTTTGATCCATTTTTAAACTCTTCTCTGCACCCTCTCTATAGTTGTCAATTTACTAAACTGTCGTGCCCAGAATTTGACATTTGGGCCAGGGGCACCCATTTGGGACAGAACCAGTATTTTATGAAGATTCATCATGGCCTCTTAACTTTTGCCCTCTTACCCTTTATACTTAAAGCCCAGGGTCCTATAAATGGGAGATTCTCAGAGACAGGGGCAGCACGGTAGCATGGCGGTTAGCACAAATGCTTCACAGCTCCAGGGTCCCAGGTTCGGTTCCCTGCTGGGTCACTGTCTGTGCGGAGTCTGCACGTCCTCCCCGTGTGTGCGTGGGTTTCCTCCGGGTGCTCCGGTTTCCTCCCACAGTCCAAAGATGTGCGGGTTAGGTGGATTGGCCATGCTAAATTGCCCGTAGTGTCCTAAAAAAGTAAGGTTAAGGGGGGGGGGCTGTTGGGTTACGGGTATAGGGTGGATACGTGGGTTTGAGTAGGGTGATCATTGCTCGGCACAACATCGAGGGCTGAAGGGCCTGTTCTGTGCTGTACTGGTCTATGTTCTATGTTCTACTTGACTGCAAGCTGCTGGAGCTCGGATCTTGAACAGAGCTTTATATCTGGATTTGGGGACCCTTTATGCACTGGCATAGTGCACAAACAGGCCCCACATGACCAGGGTTTTGTGAAGAAGAAGGGATCTGGAAATGTGTCGACTGTGAAAATTATATTTGTGGAAATTGGGTGAAGTAATGCCGTTGTTTGATGAGACTTGGTACTAAAGCTTTAGAGAAATGAAGATGGAATTTGATTTGAAGAAGTTCAACGTTTTGAAGGATATTGTGGCTGAAATGAATGTGATACGTGCTGAATGGGCTGACTGAGAAATGTGTGAGATATGTCTTTGTATCTGCTATGTGTAATTTATCGGTCATATTATTGCAATTTTCCTGTTAATTCATGTTTAATTTACGTTGATTTTGGTGTGATTGCTAATATAAAAGTGAAGTTTTGTATATTGGTCTTAGTTGGGTTGTTTGTAGTTTGTTTCCACAAGGGTCATAACAGTATTTCCATGACGTTGCTGCTCTTATCCTTCTCCATGGGGGTTGCAGAGGAGGGAGGCACAACTTTCGAGACATAACATCTCACCCATTGCTGCAAAGCAAAATGACTGAAGAAGAGAACAATATCCCTAGAATCCCAGCGCTAAGGGGAAATTGACTAACTCTTACAGCGCAATTTAACCTCAGGCAGCCGTCCTATGCCTTAGAGATGACCCAGAGGCAGCTTGGGGCCTGTCGTGAAGGTGAGTGAGTGCCTTTAAATTTGCTTACCTTTCACCGGGAGCAGGGTTTGAGGGAATATCAGGTAAGCTCTTCGTTTCTTTTTCTTCTTGTTTTTTTTTTAAATCTAGAGGTGATGTCAGGGAAGGCAGTACAATGCTTCTCCTGCAGAATGTTTGAGGTGAGGGACGCCGTGAGTGTCCCTGCTGATTTCATCTGTGGGAAGTGCACCCAACTCCAGCTCCTCAAAAACCGTGTTAGGGACCTGGAGCTTGAACTGGATGAACTTCGGATCATTCGGGAGGCAGAGGGAGTCATAGATAGGAGCTTCAGGGAAGTAGTTACACCAAAGACTGGAGATAGATGGGTAACTGTAAGAGGGACTGGGAAGAAGCAGTCTGTGCAGGGACCCTAAGCCATGGGGTACGGGCCTCTGGCACGGAGTCTGTCCCTGTTGCTCAGAAGGGAAGGGGGGAAAGGAGTAGAACATTAGTAATTGGGGACTCAATAGTCAGGGGCACAGATAGGAGATTTTGTGGGAGCGAGAGAGACTCACATTTGGTATGTTGCCTCCCAGGTGCAAGGGTACGTGATGTCTCGGATCGTGTTTTCCGGGTCCTTAAGGGGGAGGGGGAGCAGCCCCAAGTCGTAGTCCACATTGGCACTAACGACATAGGTAGGAAAGGGGACAAGCATGTCAGGCAGGCCTTTAGGGAGCTAGGATGGAAGCTCAGAGCGAGAACAAACAGAGTTGTTATCTCTGGGTTGTTGCCCGTGCCACGTGATAGTGAGATGAGGAATAGGGAGAGAGAGCAATTAAACACGTGGCTACAGGGATGATGCAGGCGGGAGAGATTCAGATTTCTGGATAACTGGGGCTCTTTCTGGGGAAGGTGGGACCTCTATAGACAGGATGGTCTACATCTGAACCTGAGGGGCACCAATATCCTGGGGGGAGATTTGTTAGTGCTCTTTGGGGGGGTTTAAACTAATTCAGCAGGGGCATGGGAACCTGGATTGTAGTTTTGGGGTACGGGAGATTGAGAGTATAGAGGTCAGGAGCACAGATTTGACTTCGCAGGAGGGTGCCAGTGTTCAGGTAGGTGGTTTGAAGTGTGTCTACTTCAATGCCAGGAGTATACGAAATAAGGTAGGGGAACTGGCAGCATGGGTTGGTACCTGGGACTTCGATGTTGTGGCCATTTCAGAGACATGGATAGAGCAGTGACAGGAATGGTTGTTGCAGGTTCCGGGGTTTAGGTGTTTTAGTAAGGTCAGAGAAGGGGGCAAAAGAGGGGGAGGTGTGGCGCTGCTTGTCAAGGACAGTATTACAGTGGCGGAAAGGATGCTAGATGGGGACTCTTCTTCCGAGGTAATATGGGCTGAGGTTAGAAACAGGAAAGGAGAGGTCACCCTGTTGGGAGTTTTCTATAGGCCACCTAATAGTTCTAGGGATGTAGAGGAAAGGATGGCGAAGATGATTCTGGAAAAGAGCGAAAGTAACAGGGTAGTTGTTATGGGAGACTTTAACTTTCCAAATATTGACTGGAAATGATATAGTTCGAGTACATTAGATGGGTCGTTCTTTGTACAATGTGTGCAGGAGGGTTTCCTGACACAATATGTTGACAGGCCAACAAGAGGCGAGGCCACATTGGATTTGGTTTTGGGTAATGAACCAGGCCAGGTGTTAGATCTGGAGGTAGGTGAGCACTTTGGAAACAGTGACCACAATTCGGTGACCTTTACGTTAGTGATGGAAAGGGATAAGTATACCCCGCAGGGCAAGAGTTATAGCTGGGGGAAGGGCAATTATGATGCCATTAGACATGACTTAGGATGTGTAGGTTGGAGAAGTAGGCTGCAAGGGTTGGGCACACTGGATATGTGGAGCTTGTTCAAGGAACAGCTATTGCATGTTCTTGATAAGTACGTACCAGTCAGGCAGGGAGGAAGGGGTCGAGCGAGGGAACCGTAGTTTACCAAAGAAGTGGAATCTCTTGTTAAGAGGAAGAAGGAGGCCTATGTGAAGATGAGGCGTGAAGTTTCAGTTGGGGCGCTTGATAGTTACAAGGAAGCGAGGAAGGATCTAAAGAGAGAGCTAAGACGAGCAAGGAGGGGACATGAGAAGTCTTTGGCAGGTAGGATCAAGGAAAACCCAAAGCTTTCTATAGGTATGTCAGGAATAAAAGAATGACTAGGGTAAGAGTAGGGCCAGTCAAGGACAGTGGTGGGAAGTTGTGTGTGGAGGCTGAGGAGATAAGCGAGATACTAAATGAATACTTTTCGTCAGTATTCACTCAGGAAAAAGATAATATTGTGGAGGAGAATGCTGAGACCCAGGCTATTAGAATAGATGGCATTGAGGTGCGTAGGGAAGAAGTGTTGGCAATTCTGGACAAGGTGAAAATAGATAAGTCCCCGGGGCCTGATGGGATTTATCCTAGGATTCTCTGGGAAGCCAGGGAAGAGATTGCTGAGCCTTTGGCTTTGATTTTTAGGTCATCATTGGCTACAGGAATAGTGCCAAAGGACTGGAGGATAGCAAATGTGGTCCCTTTGTTCAAGAAGGGGAGTAGAGATAACCCCGGTAACTATAGGCCAGTGAGCTTAACGTCTGTGGTGGGTAAAGTCTTGGAGAGGATTATAAAAGATACAATTTATAATCATCTAGATAGGAATAATATGATTAGGGATGGTCAGCATGGTTTTGTGAAGGGTAGGTCATGCCTCACAAACCTTATCGAGTTCTTTGAGAAGGTGACTGAACAGGTAGACGAGGGTAGAGCAGTTGATGTGGTGTATTGGATTTCAGTAAAGCGTTTGATAAGGTTCCCCACGGTCGGCTATTGCAGAAAATACAGAGGCTGGGGATTGAGGGTGATTTAGAGATGTGGATCAGAAGTTGGCTAGTTGAAAGAAGACAGAGAGTGGTAATTGATGGGAAATGTTCAGAATGGAGTTCAGTTACGAGTGGCGTACCACAAGGATCTGTTCTGGGGCCGTTGCTGTTTGTCATTTTTATAAATGACCTAGAGGAGGGCGCAGAAGGATGGGTGAGTAAATTTGCAGACGACACTAAAGTCGGTGGAGTTGTAGACAGTGCGGAAGGATGTTGCAGGTTACAGAGGGACATAGATAAGCTGCAGAGCTGGGCTGAGAGGTGGCAAATGGAGTTTAATGTGGAGAAGTGTGAGGTGATTCACTTTGGAAAGAATAACAGGAATGCGGAATATTTGGCTAATGGTAAAATTCTTGGTAGTGTGGATGAGCAAAGGGCTCTCGGTGTCCATGTACATAGATCCCTGAAAGTTGCCACCCAGGTTGATAGGGTTGTGAAGAAGGCCTATGGTGTGTTGGCCTTTATTGGTAGAGGGATTGAGTTCCGGAGCCATGAGGTCATGTTGCAGTTGTACAAAACTCTAGTACGGCCGCATTTGGAGTATTGCGCACAGTTCTGGTCGCCTCATTATAGGAAGGACATGGAAGCTTTGGAACGGGTGCAGAGGAGATTTACCAGGATGTTGCCTGGTATGGAGGGAAAATCTTATGAGGAAAGGCTGATGGACTTGAGGTTGTTTTCGTTAGAGAGAAGAAGGTTAAGAGGTGACTTAATAGAGGCATACAAAATGATCAGAGGGTTAGATAGGGTGGACAGCGAGAGCCTTCTCCCGCGGATGGAGGTGGCTAGCACGAGGGGACATAGCCTTAAATTGAGGGGTAATAGATATAGGACAGAGGTCAGAGGTGGGTTTTTTACGCAAAGAGTGGTGAGGCCGTGGAATGCCCTACCTGCAACAGTAGTGAACTCGCCAACATTGAGGGCATTTAAAAGTTTATTGGATGAGGGCATAGTGTAGGTTAGATGGCCTTTAGTTTTTTTCCATGTCGGTGCAACATCGAGGGCCGAAGGGCCTGTACTGCGCTGTATCGTTCTATGTTCTAAAGATAAAGAGGTCAGTGAATAGCTCTAGAACGGGTGCAACTACGTTTTCTATAGGTTTTTTGGTGATATTTAATGAAATATTTACGTGGGGCTTTGGGGCATACAATCAAGATTTGCCCCGGGCATCACCAGACCTCTGCACGCCACTGGCGTGGAATGCCCTGCCTGCAACAGTAGTGGACTCGCCAACACTAAGGGCATTCAAATGGTCATTGGATAAACATATGGATGATAAGGGAGTGGTGTAGATGGGCTTTAGGGTGGTTTCACAGGTCGGCGCAACATCGAGGGCCGAAGGGCCTGTAATGCACTGTAATGTTCTATGTTCACAGCAAGATCCCATACACATAAGTGGGATAATGACCAGGTAATTTGCATTTTAGTAATGTTGGATGAAGGATAAATATTGACCAGGGCAGCTGGGGAACCCCCTGTTCTTCAAAATAGAGTCCTGGGATCTTTTACACCCACCTGAGAGGGCCGGACAATCTCGGCAAGTCTGGCAGCATCTGGAGGGAGAAAAAAACAGAGTTACCATATTGAATCCATATGTCTCTTCTTCAGAACAGAGTGACATGGCGGCACAGTGTCACTGCTGCCTCACAACACCAGGGACCCAGGTTCAATTCCAGCCTTGGGTGAATTTGTGGCGTTTGTACGTTCTCCCCGTGTCTGCGTGGGTTTACTCCGGGTGCTCCGGTTTGCTCCCACAGTCCAAAGATGTGCAGGTTAGGTTGGGTTAAAGGGATAGAGCGGGGGAGTGGGCCTAAGGAGGGTGCTCTTTCAGAGGGTTGGTGCAGGCTCAATGGGCCGAATGGCCTCCTTCTCTATTGTAGGGATTCTATGGATGGAAATTATTTTTCTAAGTGCAGTTCTTAAATTTGTTTGTTCACGGAAATTGTAGGCCAGCATTTGTTGCCCGTCCCTAATTGCCCTTGAGAAAGGGTGGTGGTGAACCTCTTCCTTAAACTGCTGAAGTCCCTGTGGTGTAGGTACATCCACAGTGCTGTTAGGGAGGGAGTTCCAGGATTTTGACCCAACGACAGTGAAGCACCCTGATTGGTGGCTAAATCTTAAATCATTACCCCAAGATCTGTTATTAATCAACAGTTGAAGATATCTGAGGAACCTTTGGAAAAAGGTTCAACTGGATTTGTGGTTCCCAACAGGCTCCCATCAGTAGTTCAAAATTCCAAACTCTGCCTGAGATCATCCAAACTCATAATAAAATGAAGCAACAACTCTACCTGATTCCCCATGTACAGAGTGAGATTGTGTAATCCTTTACCTGAATATAGCAAACAAAGGAATGAGCAATTTGTTTGCAATATTTCGACTCAGAATGAAGAATTGGACATTTTCTGGCCTGACATGTTGGTTTAACCCTGATTTCCCAAGTAACCAAGCAGCCAGTTGGTTTATGAATCATTTAATATGTCTACTTAATATTTAATGCACAATTCTCTGGGATATTGGGAACTTTCTTTTTCTACATCAGCGCAAGTGCAATTCAGGATTTAAATTATCCTTCTTGATTGTCTCCAAGATAAAGGTCCAGATGTATTCAAAAGAAAATACTTCAGTTTCATCATTTGTTTTCATCAAGACAGCAGCAGGGCTAGCATCTTTCAACAGTGATCCAGACAAATTTAAAAGCTGTAGTGTCAGGAACCAAGGGCTGTACTGTGAAACAGCAGCTATACCGAGAAACAACAGCTGTGCCGAGAAACAGCAGCTGTGCCGAGAAACAGCAGCTGTGCCGAGAAACAGCAGCTGTGCTGAGAAACAGCAGCTGTGCCGAGAAACAACAGCTGTGCCGAGAAACAACAGCTGTGCCGAGAAACAGCAGCTGTGCCGAGAAACAGCAGCTGTGCCGAGAAACAGCAGCTGTGCCGAGAAACAGCAGCTGTGCTGAGAAACAGCAGCTGTGCTGAGAAACAGCAGCTGTGCTGAGAAACAACAGCTGTCTGAGAAACAGCAGGTGTGCTGAGAAACAACAGCTGTGCTGAGAAACAGCAGCTGTGCTGAGAAACAGCAGCTGTGCTGAGAAACAGCAGCTGTGCTGAGAAACAACAGCTGTGCCACAAAACAACAGCTGTGCTGAGAAACAGCAGCTGTGCCGAGAAACAGCAGCTGAGCTGAGAAACAACAGCTGTGCCACAAAACAACAGCTGTGCTGAGAAACAGCAGCTGTGCCGAGAAACGGAAGCTGTGCCGAAAAACGGGAGCTGTGCCGAAAAACGGGAGCTGTACCGAGAAACAACGGCTGTACTGAGAAACAGCAGCTGTGCTGAGAAACAGCAGCTGTGCTGAGAAACAGCAGCTGTGCTGAGAAACAGCAGCTGTCTGAGAAACAGCAGCTGTGCTGAGAAACAGCAGCGGTACCAGGAAACAGCAGCTGTGCCAAGAAACAGCAGCTGTGCCGAGAAACAGCAGCTGTGCCGAGAAACAGCAGGTGCTTATGCTAGGCTTTAAAATCACATTAAATAGGATCAGAGACTCCTACATAAGAAGAGGCCTTTGTTAAATTATTTTGGTGCTGAATCTTTGAAAGAGCTCTTCACTATTACCCCAAACTCCTGATGTTGTCTCATACCTTGCAGATTATTTTTTTTCAAGTACAAGTCCAATTGTTTTGTAACAATTTCCAAGATATCTGTGTCCTCCAGCCTTTCCCATTGTTCTTTCCAGATTGTAACACGCCTGTGGGAAGAAATTAAATCTTCCAGATCTTTTGCCAATGATTTGAGAGTGATCATCTCTGGTTGCCACCCCATTTGCCAGAGTAAGCAATTTCTCCCTGCTTGTTTTATGGAAATCAGTTCATAAAACCCCTCGCTATTTTTAATACTTCCATTAGGTCACTCCTTGCTTCTCTATTCAAAGATAAACAGTCCTAACTATCCGTGTCTCTCCATATAACCAAACTTCCTCGTCCCCAGAATGTTTCCAGAAAATCTCATCTGCGCCATCCCTAATGCCCGGACATCTTTCCTGATGTGCGGAGCTCGCACTCGAACACAAATCTCCAGCTGCGGCCCGAGTCAGGATTTTTCTTAAGTTTTAATATAACTTCCTTATATGTTTCGAGCTATAAACACAAACATTCTGGTTGTCTTTTTAACAGCCACTTGAACCAGCCCTTCCCACCTTTCAAAGTGCAGAGATATCTCCCTTTTCCCCTCCCCAGTCCCCCGTCCCATCTCCACCCACCCCGTTCTCACCCACTCCCATTCCACTCCCCCACTCCCGTTCCACTCCACACTCCCTTCCCCACAGTCTCTTTTCACCTGCACCTCTTGTAAAACCGTACTATTTAAGTTCACATTGTCTCCCTTTGTTCTTCCATCAAGCGAGAGGGCTTTGCAATCATTTCTGTGTTACATTCCATCTGCCATGTGTCTGCACAATTCACCAGCCGGTCTATCACCCCCTGATGTTTGTTATTGCCCTCCTCACTTCACATTTCTTTTCTTTTCTTTTTTAAAATAATTTTAGTGTACCCAATTCATATTTTTCAATTAAGGGGCAATTTAGTGTGGCCAATCCACCCACCCTGCACAACTTTGAGTTGTGGGGGGCTAAACCCACGCAAACACGGACAGTGACCCAGAGCCTGGATCGAACCTGGGACCTGTGGTAATACCACTGTATATATATGTGTGTGCCTCTATTAGGGATGTACAATAGTACCGGCTATTACAGGTTTGTCGGTAAGCCCCTGCCGGCTAGCTCCGCCCACAGGAGCAGTATAAATATCCATGAGGTCTCCTGAGCTGCCATTTTACAGCTCCACTTGAGGTAATAACATCTCACGGTAATAAAGCCTCTTTTGTACCGTTTCGTGTTTCTGTGTGCAATTGTTAGCGCAACAGGACCTCAGTGTCGTGAGGCAGCAGTGCTAACCGCTGCGCCACCGTGCTGCCCTCTGTTCATATTTCTGAGCTTTGAGCTATCCACAAACTTTGAAATGATGTCCTGCCTTCCTAAGTCTGGTCACTATAGATCAAAAAAATACAGGGGTCCTAACAGCAGTTTAACTCCATCTAGTCTGAAGAACAGCTGTTCACCACTGATCTCTGGTCTATGCCCTCTTTACGCTGAGCAAATAATCTGTCAAAGTTGCTCCATCACTTCCATCCCCCATGTTTCCCACCTGTCCCTCCCGAGTAAGTCTGCGAAATTTTATCAAATGCCTTGTGGGAAAGTCACTTGTGCGCCCAGAGCTCATCAACCCTCTTCATCACATATCGCCGTGACCTTCGAGCACCTGTGTGGGGAGCAGTGATGGTCCTTCGCAAGCATAGTCTCTGGTAAGCGTGGCCAAAGTTGAGGAAGCCAGTGGATGTAGAGCAGAGATTTATTTAGCTATATACAATATTCTGCTCACACAGCCACACCAGGCCCTGCTTTGGGCCGACTACTATGTATAGTCTGTAATGAGCTCCAGCTGGGGGGCCGCCGCCCCCTATCCGGAAAGCACCTACCCCACGGGTGCTACGGGGAGATCAACAATGGTTTCCCCATGGGCCTCGTGGGGATCATAACATTCGAGAAAGTGTTAATTGACAGAAGAGGATGTTATTCTTAATCACTGTCAGGATCATCAGTCAGTTTGCAGCCTGTTTAATTCCATCCGAACCATCCCAACGCACTTTGCAAGGCCATTCAGTGAGGCAGTGTGCAAAAGGCTGGACCTCCCCCTGCCCCTTAATCCTTCCCATACTGAGTGTGGATATGTCAAAACTAACTTGGGCAAGGGTTTATTGTATGTGTGTACTGCTCATGACTTGCATTCTGTAGTAAAGAGCTCCCTCATGAGGATATCTATTGAACTGCTACATTGCCTGAATATACTGCTCCGACCAGACAGAAAGGGCTGGATTTTATGTGATCCCTCCTGATGGGCATGTGTTTGGCAGGAGTAACAGGTAAAATAGGGCAGGTACGCCCGGGTGACTTCTGTCTCAACAACGTTGACCCGCCAAATAGGGCAGGTCACACCTGCCACATTCCTGCCCACTCCCAAGCTCGACCCCAAAACACAACAAATGGGTGGGTGCCAAAATCAGCAACCCACCCACCACATTTAAATAAACAATCAATTGAGCTTGTTAAAACCAATCAACCCCGACAATACGCTGCCTTTGGCATAACATTGTTGGTGTGGACAGTTGGGCGGGAGTGGACAGGCCGTTGTTTAAAATACAATATTTTTATTCTCCTTTTTCACAAACAGGCCGTTTTTTTAAAGACCTTTTTAAAAGTTGGGAAGGCTTTGGTGGGTACCCTTTACACGTCGGGGGATTGGCCATGCTAAATTGCCCTTAGAGTCCAAAATTGCCCTTAGTTCTGGTTGAGTGGGGTTACTGGGTTATGGGGATAGGGTGGTGTGGGCTTGGGTAGGGTGCTCTTTCCAAGAGCCAGTGCAGACTCGATGGGCCGAATGGCCTCCTTCTGCACTGTAAATTCTATGTAAATCTATGGAGCACGTCCTCTCCTAGACGACTTTCCTTCCGGTGGCGGGTGGATTTGGGTGGGGGGGAGATGCAGTCCAGCCCCAGTCCCCGAATATGCATCTCATGGACTTGCATTTCTGTAGCATCCTTCACAACCTCAGGACATCCCAAAGTGCTTCACAGCCAATAAATTACTTCAGATGTGGGTCATAGTTTGAGTGCAGCGAACAATTAGGTCAAAACAAGGTCCCAAAACAAGCTAACAAGTGATTTGTTTCAGTGAAGTTGGGATAAATATTGGGCTGGATACTCCGCCCTGCTGCGCCACATTTCTGTTTCACCCCACCGGCGGGATGCTCCGTTACGCCGGCTGGTCAATGGGGTTTCCCATTGTGGGGCTGCCCCACACCGTCGGCAAACCCCCGGGCTGTTGGCAAAATGGAGCATCCTGCCGGTGGGAATCCAGCCCATGGAGTGTGACAGAGGGAGAATTCTGTTGCTCCTGTTCAATATTGCAGAGGCGATCTTTTACATGCACCTGGAGATTGTGCAGCTAGTGTCCGACAGTGCGGCACTCTCTCAGTACTGTACTGGAGGGTTGGCCTAGATCTTGTAGCCAATACTTCAGGATCTAATGAAGCGGGAAATGGAGGGAGTGGGGGGTGGTGAAAATACTGACTGGTATGTCACTTTGAAGAAACCATTTCTGGCACGGGCAATAGAGGGCAGCACAGGAATCGCACTGTCCTCCCGACTGAGACCAATATCAAAGCTCATTAAGGACATTGTCAAGGTTTGAGGTTTAAATTTTGAAAGGAGTGCATGCGTTGCGAAAGTGATCAACAAAAGGGAGGTGGGTACAGAGCAGGAAGTCAGTCCATCAATCTGGCCCCCAGGGTGAGTGGGGCAAAGGGAACTGGGCACTTGGTAAGGGGAGGCCCTGCAGCAGGAAGAGGTGCAGTGGGCACTCAGCAGCGATAGGATTATAAGGGGGTTGGCATCCAGGGGCAGCATGGTAGCATGGTGGTTAGCATAAATGCTTCACAGCTCCAGGGTCCCAGGTTCGATTCCTGGCTGGGTCACTGTCTGTGCGGAGTCTGCACGTCCTCCCCATGTGTGCGTGGGTTTCCTCCGGGTGCTCCGGTTTCCTCCCACAGTCCAAAGATGTGCGGGTTAGGTGGATTGGCCATGCTAAATTGCCCGTAGTGTCCTAAAAAGTAAGGTTAAGGGGGGAGGTTGTTGGGTTACGGGTATAGGGTGGATACGTGGGTTTGAGTAAGGTGATCATTGCTCGGCACAACATCGAGGGCCGAAGGGCCTGTTCTGTGCTGTACTGTTCTATGTTCTATGTTCTATCCCCCTGGTATCATGGCAGTACAGGAATAGGGGGCAATCTCGCCTAGGACAATTGGACAGCCACCTTCCCAGAGGGAAGGCTCGAGCTGGTAATGGGGATGTGACTGTCATGGGCACAGTGGTGATCGGGGTGACACTCCTTGCAGGATGGGCAGAATCCCAGGCATCAGGAGGTCATGGGACAGGAAAGGGGGAAAGAAGGAGGCTAAACACTCAATACAAAATCTATCACTGCAGACCGAGATACCTGGAAATGACCAAGAATCAATGCTACAAGAATCATGCAGCTGGTCACTGACATCATTACCAAAGATCTCCGCTTCACGTCAATGGTTTCCATGAATTACAGTCGTGTCAAAGTCACTGTGACCTTGAATATTTTTGCTTCCTTCTGAGGATCAGGTGTGTACATCTCACAAGTAACTGCACACCACAGCATCTCATACGTTACTGATGCCCTCTTTGCCAGTGCTTAATGATACATTCTATAACGCCTAACACAGTCTCAAAGGGATTGAGGGCATTGAGTTTCACCTCCACTGATCCCTCCCCATGCAGGGCATCATTGATGAGCCCATGTTGTCCATCAAGGTACCCAGCAACCTGGCACTGAGACCCAACAGCAGGAAGCAGTTCCATCCAACTGCACAACAAGAGTTTCCTCCACGTGTGCACTCGCTTTCCAGAGAGTTGCCACGATTCCTTCATCCTCTGCCAATCCAGCCTGCTGCAGAGGCCCAAAGTGCATGCATGGATTCCAGGGGACAAGGGATATCCCGTTCAGAAATGGCTTCTCGGGAGGCTCAAAGTGGGCACAGAGATGATACAACTAATGCCACCAGCTCAACATGACAACTATTGACCAGGTCTTTAAGCTTCTGAAGATGTGATTCTGGTGCCTAGACTGGTCAGATGATAACCCCCAATATCCTCCCGCATGGTTATCCTGTTGGTCTGCTGCACGATCCATGACACAGACCTTGAGAACGGGGGGGCCCTGGAATGAAAGAGGGGGAGCAGGATGTGAGAGAGGCGGGGAGCGGTGCCCCTGCTACACAATGAGGTGACCTCCTCCTGCCATCCTCCAGGAAGAGGACTTCCTGCCTCCCCTCATAGCCTCCAGAATTAGATCCATGTTGGTATGGAGTGATAGTCCCACCCTGAGTGCCGGGCCTATATCTCCCCTGTGGGTCTGTGGAAGGCTTCGGCACAAATCACAAGTCTTAGCCTCATGACAGCCACAGTCTTGCAGATGGTTGCCATGGGAGTCATTCCCACATTTCATCTGACCAGCTTCAATTCCCAGTCCCACACTGTTGTAAGTGGACAGGAAACTCATCTCCACTGATTTTAATTAGTTTCTCACTGGTAGCACATTTCTGGCCTTGAAACACACCTGAGTACTGCTTCCCACCTCCACGGAGAAAATTCAGGCCCAAGCCTCTGAGTGTAGGACTTGTTCAGGCTCAGAGGTGACAGAGCTACTAACTGGGCCATGGCTGACACCTCAGGGTGGAAGATGGGAGGATGTTCAGGAGAGCATTGGAATGGTTGAGTCGGAATGAACAAAGCCATGTAATAGAGTCTCATATTGCACCATCGCCACGTGGAATGCAACCAGTGCCAGAGCCGGTGCCCCCCCCGAATGGCCAAGCACCGAAAGGAGAGCAGCCTTAACACCAGCCCTCCGCCTGAGATTCAGGACACCCCGAAACTCGAGTTGGAGGAGGACAATGACTTTCTGTTACAGCTGCCTCCAACACTCTCCACCATCCCAGAGACTATCACCGCGCTTCGGCACATTAGCGAAGAGGCTCCTGGGACACTATCTGATGCGCACCGCACATCGCATCCAGTCCAACAGGTGGAGGTAGGAGCAGCCGAGGAACTGGAGGGTCAGAGGGCAGGCCGACCGCAGGAACCAGCTGCTGTCCAGACGGGTCTTTGACTCCTGGAGCATCCAGTCCCAGCCACAGTGTAGGTGCAGTCAGAGATCCAGGGACCATATGAGGGGTTGTCGGCGAGCATCCAGCACCTGCAGGTGCAGGTGGAGGAGTCCATCCATGTGCAGGAGCAGGGTGTAGTGCCGGTCATACGTGCCACCCAGGCCAACACCGCACGGGTGGCGTCCGCGGTGGAGGCAATGGGGGCGACAGTGTCGGATATGGATCAGAGTATCCAGGGCCTGGGTATTCTGTGCAGGCGGGTGCCGAGGCCCAGGACAGTACTACCCTCTCACAGGCAGCCATGCGCCAGAGCCACCTGAACATTGCAGTGCGCTCCACAGTATGGCTGAGTCACAGCAGGCCATGGCTGAGAATATCGGCGGCATTGCCCAGGCACTGGCAAGCGTTGCACAGATGCAGACCGTGGCTCAGTTCCAGAGGGAGGTGTCCCAGTCCCAGAGGGACGTGGCCCAGACCCAGAGGGACGTGGCCCAGACCCAGAAGGAGGTGGCCCAGTTAATGGCTTATATGGCATAGGGTAGTGGCACAGTTGCAGTGTGATGTGGCGCAGTCCCAGATGGAGATGGTCCGCTCCCTGTGCTCCATGGCAGAGAACGTGCAGACCCTGGTTAAGACCAGAGCGGGCCTCCCCTGCCTGCCTGGGCCCCAAGTCCTGTTCATCATCGCCCTGCCCCGCATCTTCCTCATCGGACAAGGCCTGCCTTTCCTCCTCATCCTCCTCCTCCAGCACATTGCCCCTCTGCAGTGCAATATTCTGGTGGACGCAACAGGCCACTACGATGTGGGCGACCCTCACAGCATCACACTGGAGGGCCCCTCGGAAGCAGTCCAGGCATCTGACGTGCATTTCCGGATGGCAAAGCACCTCTGGACCACACCCCTGGTCGCTGTAAGGGCGTCATTGTATTGGGTCTCCACGTCGGACTGTGGCCTCGGGTTAGGCATCATCAGCCATGACCACAGTGGGTAACCCCTGTCGTCCAGCAGCCAACCCCGCAGCTGGAGGGTGAGGCCTCAAACATGTCAGGGATCGCCGAGTGTGCCAAGATGAAGGAGTCTTGCACACTGCCAGAGTCTCGGATGCAGACGTGCATGATGCGCATCTATTGATCGCAGACCAGCTGTATGTTCATGGAGTGGAACCCCTTTCAGTGGTGTACAGTGGCCTGTTATCCGCAGGTGACCGTAGGGCGATATGCAGCCCATCGATCACCCCTGGACCCGGGGCATCCCAGCGATGGCAGCGAACCCCGCCGCCCGGGCATCCTGGTGGCCGCGGTCCACATGGAACATGATGTACTGGTCCGCCTGCGCATATAAGGCATCCGTGATGGCGTGGACGCACCTGTGCTCCGAGACCTGTGAGAACCCGAACAGGTCACCACTCAGCTACTGGAAGGATCCTGTTGCATAAAGGTTCAAGGCGACCGTCACCTTGACAGTCACCGGGAGCGGGAGTCCTCACCCAGAGCCCCGCAGTGCCAGGTGTGCCATCATCTGGCAGATGTGTCGCACAGTCCCTCTGCTCAATCGCAGTCTCCGTCTGCATCAGTCAGTGAGTGTACACCATGCCAGTCAGTCTGAGTGTGCACTGTGTCAGTCAGTCTGAGTGTGCACCATGTCAGTCAGTCTGAGTGTGCACCATGCCAGTCAGTGAGTGTGCACTGTGCCTGTCAGTCTGAGTGTGCACCATGCCAGTCAGTCTGAGTGTGCACTGTGTCAGTCAGTCTGAGTGTGCACTGTGTCAGTCAGTGAGTGTGCACCGTGCCAGTCAGTCTGAGTGTGCACCATGCCAGTCAGTCTGAGTGTGCACCATGTCAGTCAGTCTGAGTGTGCACCATGCCAGTCAGTGAGTGTGCACTGTGCCTGTCAGTCTGAGTGTGCACCATGCCAGTCAGTCTGAGTGTGCACTGTGCCAGTCAGTTTGTGTGCACCATGTCAGTCAGTGAGTGTGCACCATGCCAGTCAGTCTGAGTGTGCACTGTGCCAGTCAGTTTGTGTGCACCATGTCAGTCAGCTGAGTGTGCACTGTGCCAGTCAGTTTGTGTGCACCATGTCAGTCAGTGAGTGTGCACCATGCCAGTCAGTCTGAGTGTGCACTGTGCCAGTCAGTTTGTGTGCACCATGTCAGTCAGCTGAGTGTGCACTGTGCCAGTCAGTCTGAGTGTGCACCATGTCAGTCAGTCTGAGTGTGCACTGTGCCAGTCAGTTTGTGTGCACCATGTCAGTCAGTCTGAGTGTGCACTGTGTCAGTCAGTGAGTGTGCACCATGCCAGTCAGTCTGAGTGTGCACCATGTCAGTCAGTCTGAGTGTGCACTGTGTCAGTCAGTGAGTGTGCACCGTGCCAGTCAGTCTGAGTGTGCACCGTGCCAGTCAGTCTGAGTGTGCACCATGCCAGTCAGTGAGTGTGCACTGTGCCAGTTAGTCTGAGTGTGCACCGTGCGAGTCAGTCTGAGTGAGCACCATGCCAGTCAGTCTGAGTGTGCACCATGCCAGTCAGTGAGTGTGCACTGTGCCTGTCAGTCTGAGTGTGCACCATGCCAGTCAGTGAATGCACACTGTGCCAGTCAGTCTGAGTGTGCACATGTCAGTCAGTGACTGTGCACTGTGTCAGTCAGTGAGTGTGCACTGTGTCAGTCAGTCTGAGTGTGCACCATGCCAGTCAGTGAATGCACACTGTGCCAGTCAGTCTGAGTGTGCACATGTCAGTCAGTGAGTGTGCACTGTGCCTGTCAGTCTGAGTGTGCACATGTCAGTCAGTGAGTGTACACTGTGTCAGTCAGTGAGTGTGCACCATGCCAGTCAGTCTGAGTGTGCACCATGCCAGTCAGTGAGTGTGCACTGTGCCTGTCAGTCTGAGTGTGCACTGTGCCAGTCAGTGAATGCGCACTGTGCCAGTCAGTCTGAGTGTGCACATGCCAGTCAGTGACTGTGAACTGTGCCAGTCAGTCTGAGTGTGCACCATGCCAGTCAGTCTGAGTGTGCACCATGTCAGTCAGTGAGTGTGCACTGTGCCAGTCAGTCTGAGTCTGCACCATGCCAGTCAGTCTGAGTATGCACTGTGCCAGTCAGTCTGAGTATGCACTGTGCCAGTCAGTCTGAGTGTGCACTGTGCCAGTCAGTCTGAGTATGCACTGTGCCAGTCAGTCTGAGTGTGCACTGTGCCAGTCAGTCTGAGTGTGCACCATGCCAGTCAGTCTGAGTGTGCACCATGCCAGTCAGTGAGTGTGCACTGTGCCTGTCAGTCTGAGTGTGCACCATGCCAGTCAGTCTGAGTGTGCACTGTGCCAGTCAGTTTGTGTGCACCATGTCAGTCAGTGAGTGTGCACCATGCCAGTCAGTCTGAGTGTGCACTGTGCCAGTCAGTTTGTGTGCACCATGTCAGTCAGCTGAGTGTGCACTGTGCCAGTCAGTTTGTGTGCACCATGTCAGTCAGTGAGTGTGCACCATGCCAGTCAGTCTGAGTGTGCACTGTGCCAGTCAGTTTGTGTGCACCATGTCAGTCAGCTGAGTGTGCACTGTGCCAGTCAGTCTGAGTGTGCACCATGTCAGTCAGTCTGAGTGTGCACTGTGCCAGTCAGTTTGTGTGCACCATGTCAGTCAGTCTGAGTGTGCACTGTGTCAGTCAGTGAGTGTGCACCATGCCAGTCAGTCTGAGTGTGCACCATGTCAGTCAGTCTGAGTGTGCACTGTGTCAGTCAGTGAGTGTGCACCGTGCCAGTCAGTCTGAGTGTGCACTGTGCCAGTCAGTCTGAGTGTGCACCATGCCAGTCAGTGAGTGTGCACTGTGCCAGTTAGTCTGAGTGTGCACCGTGCGAGTCAGTCTGAGTGAGCACCATGCCAGTCAGTCTGAGTGTGCACCATGCCAGTCAGTGAGTGTGCACTGTGCCTGTCAGTCTGAGTGTGCACCATGCCAGTCAGTGAATGCACACTGTGCAGGTCAGTCTGAGTGTGCACATGTCAGTCAGTGACTGTGCACTGTGTCAGTCAGTGAGTGTGCACTGTGTCAGTCAGTCTGAGTGTGCACCATGCCAGTCAGTGAATGCACACTGTGCCAGTCAGTCTGAGTGTGCACATGTCAGTCAGTGAGTGTGCACTGTGCCTGTCAGTCTGAGTGTGCACATGTCAGTCAGTGAGTGTACACTGTGTCAGTCAGTGAGTGTGCACCATGCCAGTCAGTCTGAGTGTGCACCATGCCAGTCAGTGAGTGTGCACTGTGCCTGTCAGTCTGAGTGTGCACTGTGCCAGTCAGTGAATGCGCACTGTGCCAGTCAGTCTGAGTGTGCACATGCCAGTCAGTGACTGTGAACTGTGCCAGTCAGTCTGAGTGTGCACCATGCCAGTCAGTCTGAGTGTGCACCATGTCAGTCAGTGAGTGTGCACTGTGCCAGTCAGTCTGAGTCTGCACCATGCCAGTCAGTCTGAGTATGCACTGTGCCAGTCAGTCTGAGTATGCACTGTGCCAGTCAGTCTGAGTGTGCACTGTGCCAGTCAGTCTGAGTATGCACTGTGCCAGTCAGTCTGAGTGTGCACTGTGCCAGTCAGTCTGAGTGTGCACCATGCCAGTCAGTCTGAGTGTGCACCATGCCAGTCAGTGAGTGTGCACTGTGCCTGTCAGTCTGAGTGTGCACTGTGCCAGTCAGTGAATGCGCACTGTGCCAGTCAGTCTGAGTGTGCACATGCCAGTCAGTGACTGTGAACTGTGCCAGTCAGTCTGAGTGTGCACCATGCCAGTCAGTCTGAGTGTGCACCATGTCAGTCAGTGAGTGTGCACTGTGCCAGTCAGTCTGAGTGTGCACCATGCCAGTCAGTCTGAGTATGCACTGTGCCAGTCAGTCTGAGTGTGCACTGTGCTAGTCAGTCTGAGTGTGCACCATGCCAGTCAGTCTGAGTATGCACTGTGCCAGTCAGTCTGAGTGTGCACCATGCCAGTCAGTCTGAGTATGCACTGTGCCAGTCAGTCTGAGTGTGCACCATGCCAGTCAGTCTGAGTGTGCACCATGCCAGTCAGTCTGAGTATGCACTGTGCCAGTCAGTCTGAGTGTGCACTGTGCCAGTCAGTCTGAGTATGCACTGTGCCAGTCAGTCTGAGTGTGCACTGTGCCAGTCAGTCTGAGTGTGCACCGTGCCAGTCAGTCTGAGTGTGCACTGTGCCAGTCAGTCTGAGTGTGCACCATGTCAGTCAGTGAGTGTGCACCGTGCCAGTCAGTCTGAGTGTGCACTGTGCCAGTCATTTCCTTAGGGCACAATTTTCACTGCTTGACATTTGTAACAAAATTGTTAAGCTGAATTTCCCATAGTGAGTGGAGACAGTGTCTCTCCATGTGCCCATCTATATATTACAGAAATTGCCTCGCTGAAGACACACTTGCAAACGACTGGAGTTGGGGTTTGGGCTCGCTGCATTGTATTGGCCTCTGGTGGTACAGAATTAAACAGACTTAGAGCCCAATTTAGTCAGAGTGATTTCTGAAGTTTGGCAAGTTCTGGAGCACAAAGCATCAGCAGTACAGCAATGGCTTGGACTGAACCCATAGTCTTTGCACTCTCAGTTCTTCACTGAAGTGTCAGCCTAGAGTTTAAGCTCAAGTCCCCAGCACGGTAGCATAGTGGTTAGCACAATTGCTTCACAGCTCCAGGGTCCCAGGTTTGATTCCCGGCTTGGCTCACTGTCTGTGCGGAGTCTGCACGTTCTTCCCGTGTGTGCTTGAGTTTCATCCGGGTGCTCCGGTTTCCTCCCACAGTTCAAAGATGTGCAGGTTAGGTGGATTGGCCATGCTAAATTGCCCTTAGTGTCCAAAATTTCCCTTAGTGTTGCGTGGGGTTACTGGGTTATGGGGCTAGGGTGGAGGTGTGGACTTGGGTAGAGGTGTGGGCTTGGGTAGGGTGCTCTTTCAAAGAGCCGGTGCAGACTCGATGGGCCAAATGGCCTCCTTCTGCACTGTAAATTCTATGATAATTTTATGAGTCAGGCTTTAACCCACAACCACCCCACACTGAAGCGAAAGTGCTACCCACTGAGCTGCAGCTGACACCACACAGCGATAGGATGGCACCTCTAACAATGCAGCACTCCTTCCAAACTGCTTCAGTAGGCCAGCCTACATTTTATTCCTAAGTCTTTGGGCAGGGCTCAAATTAATCAGCAACTGACCCTGAGGTGATATAGGTGCTAACTGGCCTAGTCAGACCATGCAAACATACAGGCCATTCAGCCCCTTAAGATTGTTCTGCCATTCAATAAAATCATGGCTGATTTAATTGTGGCCTCAACTCCATAATTGGCCTTCCCCCGATAACCTTTGACTCAATTGTTCGTCACCTCTGGCTTAGAAACAAGCTTGGGGGGCTGAAATCTTCCAAAGTATTGAAACAGGTTTAAAAACCATACAGGCTGCTGCTGACTAGATGGTAAATTCTTAAAGTCAGAAAATTAGTGATGAGAAATCAGTTACTTCAGCTCAGACAGTCAACAGATACAACTCAAGGACCCTTTCTATATTAATTATAAGGAGCAGGTGTCATGCAGCTCGCATACAAAAATTCAACTGATCATTATGCAGCTGCAGCGTATGAGTCCCTGATGAAACACTGGACAATGGAGGGGGAGTATGGTACACAGCTCAGGCATATCTTTATTGTATTCATCTCTGGCATTATAAGTAGAGAAAAATACATGCTTGATGATATTATAATTAAAGCATTTGTCCCGATTATGATTGATAATTATACTTATATGTTAGACATTATGTAATGCCAAGTATTAGTTGTGAATGGACATAGGTAAATTCTAAACAAATGTATTCTTTTGATTGGTCGATGTTAATTACATGGAAGATAAGCAACGGTATAATTGTTCTGTATTTTCTATGATCGGGCAGCTGGCAAGCCACCTAGTGCAGTGTTCTTCAAACTTTTTTTCCGTGGACCCATTTTTACCAACCAGCCAACCTTCGGGACCCAACTCAGCCAACCTTGGTGACCAAACCGGCCGACCTTCGCAACCCATGCCGGCTGACCTGCCACCATTTTCTCTTACCTTGTTTGCTGCTGCCAAAAATGGAGGAAATGGTTTTGGCCCTCGTACACGCTCCTCCAATGGAACCTGTTGGACAAAGGTGAAGCCTTCCGGTGTCGGAAGGTATGGAGTTTCCATCTGTCCAAACTTCTGCATTTTTTTCCTGTAAAATTTTGTCAAATAAAACCCCCCCGAACTTGTAAAAAAAAAAATGAATAAAATAAATGAAAAAAATAAAAATTAAATGAATAAAATAAATGAATAAAATGAATGAAACCCCACGCGAACTTGTAAAACAAAAAGCTGCGACCGTTTAACAAAAGAGCGGCCGCATTTTTTCTACACGTTCGCGCCCATTTTGATGGCCGCTTGCAGCCGCCGTTATTAACAGCCGGCTGCTGCGGCTGTTGTGCGCAGATTAGCGCGATCGGGAGCGCCACGACAGACGGCTCCGCGACCCTCCCAACACCCGTCCGCGAACCACCCACGGGTCGCGCTCCCGAGTTTAACAATGCCTGACCTAGTGGATGCTTAGCTCCCCTGCTGTGGCTGGAATAAAGTTCTTAAACTTGAACTCTGAGTGTCGTCTGGTCAGTTAGGGAGTAAGAAACACTGTAGTTGAATAGGTGTGAAATATCCAAAGCAGCAATGATGAGCTGACAGACAATTCTGGAGTTTTTCTCTGGAGTTACATATACAGTGGAATTCACTAGCCCAGAGTGTAGTGGATGCAGGGCATTGGGTAAATTTAAGGAGACAGACAGATATTTATGTAGAAATGGGTTGAAGGGTTATGGGAAGTGGGCAGGGAAGATCGTGTTGAAGGCGGAGCGAGCTCGAGGGACTTAATTGCCAGCTCCCGCTATTAGTTCTTATGTTCTTATAACACATGTACTATAAACTCTGATAGTTAAGAAATGGCTGGGACCCAGGATGCTCCACATGGACGATAAATACTGATTAAATATAAAGGAAGGCTTGCCGCTTAGTTACTTTTCTAAGTATTCCCTCTTGAATTAAACCTCCCTTTAAACTGTGTCAGCTTGGCTTAGTGACAATTACCACCTCTGCTACTGTGTCAATTAAAAGCCACCACTGGCAAAGCACCTCAGTGAAAAAAAGATCCTAAATGCCCCATAGCTTTCCACTGTTTGTTTGGGTTTTACAGTGAGTTCACTTCACGTGAATGCAGAGGTGGGTCTCCCAGAGTTTGTGTTCCTTTGGCACAATCAGTTTCTAATTAGTTATCATCCAAGCCTCTCAAGGCAAGATGACTTCGGGATAAAGCAATTCTCAAAACAAAACCTAACAAACAGGAAGGTCTGGGCTTATTCTAACAGTGCTTTCATTTCCTCCCTCTTCAGAGGATGTTTGACTTACTTTGGACAACTCCGCAATCTCTACTTGACAATGAATTTACATTGATCTTCCTGCAAAGTCTCCATAGAAAGCAAATTCGGCTCCGACAGAAATCACCAGCTTCCTAAAATTACAGTGTCTGAGTACGTCACGTGCTGATGTGTAACTCCTTTCTCCAAAACAATAACTTGATATTTATATCACCGCCTTTAATATAATAAAACAAGCCAAGGCGCTTCACGGGAACATTATACAACAAAATGTGACACTGAGTCACATGAGGAGATATGAAGGCAGGTGACCAAATGGTTGTTCATAGACGAAAGAGAAAATGCTGGAAATCTCAGCAGGTTTGGCTGTATCTGTAGGGAGAGAAAAGAGCTAACGTTTCGAGTCCAATGGCTCTTTGTCAAAGCTTTTATCCAGTTGTTCATAGACGTAGGTTTCAAGGAGCGGCTTAAATGGGGAACGTGAGGTAGAGGGGCAGGCAGGTATAGGGAGCTTGAAGCCTCAGCAACTGAAGGCACAGCCACCAATGGTGGGGTGGTTATAATTGGGAGTGGACAAGAGGCTAGAATTAGACAATTGCAGATGTTGCAGAAGGTTGTGGGGTGGGAGGAGATCAACGAGGTAGGAAGCGGGTAGGCCCATGGAGGAATGTAAGTCATTGAGCACAAGGGGTGATAGGGGAACAGAACTAGGAGTTAAGACACGGGCAGCAGAATATATAATGACCTAAATTTTGCGGAGGGCAGAATGTGGGAGACCAGCCAGGAGAGTGTTGGAATAGTCAAGTCTCAACATCTGCTCACCATCATCACTCACTACAAGAGATTGCCTTTTGGAATAGCGTCAGAACCAGCTTCAATGTCATTGTTCATTGACCACATCCTGAGCTTACAGGGTGCAACAATGTTACCTAGAGGCTACACTGAAATGACTTCAAATGCATGGGCTTCATGTCAACAGAGATAAATGTGATATCTTTCAGACATCCCATATAATATCTTGGACATATAATTGACAATAAGGGTCTGCAAAAAGCACCTAAAAATTGGAAGCCATTATGGATGCTCCAAGACCAACATATTTGGATTATTCCCAGTGTTAATAAACTACTGTAGAACATAGAATTTACAGAGCAGGATGTCTTTTGGCCCATTGATTCTGGACTGGCCCCTGGAGAGAGATCCCCACGTAAGCCCCTCACCTCCACCCTATCCCCCTAACCCTGTAACACTTAACCCTTTTGGACACTAAGGGCAATTTAGCGTGGCCAATCCACGTAACCTGCATATCTTTGGACTGTGGGAGGAAACCGGAGCACCCGGAGGAAACCCACACAGACACGGAGAACATGCAGACTCCGCACAGACAGTGACCCAAGCCGGGAATCAAACCTGAGACCCTGGCGCTGTGAAGCAACCGTGCTAACCACTGTGCTGCAGTGCTGCCCTCATTATGGAAGGTACTCCTTGTATGTTTTAATACCAGGAGGCAACACACACAACACAGTAATGGCACAGAGGGGGTAGCCGAGGTCAGGGAGCCCAAAGCCAGGGACCAAATACCAGTACCTATACACTCACTGATAGTTGCCCTCCTGAACATTTGCATCTGTATCATATTTTCCTCTTATACATAAATACACACATTTTGTAAAGATCTCTATGTAACGGTTTAATTCTCTCTGCAATGTAACTATAAAATGCAAACCAATAAAAATATATATTTTTTATTGTTGGAACGAAGGTCATTGATGAATCTGGGTCTCTGATGCACGATCAATTACTACAAAGACGAGAGTAGAGAATAATCGAGGCTTTATTGAGCAGAGATGTGTGGCCTCCTGCAGCTGCCTCCAGAATGGGAGCAGCTCCGGTGTGCACACATATTTATACTCCGCCTACTGGGCGGAGCCAGCAGGCAGGGATTTACCCCTGTATCTGTAGTACAGGAGCCTTACCGTATTACATCTAATATACAGTTACTACATCTAATATACAGTTAGTGGTGACTATCACATTCCAGGCATCGTTTCAGGACCTTGGGGCAGTGGGAGAGGGGGAGTTCCATGAGGGGGCGCATGCGGTCGGGGACGGGCCCTAGAACTCTGTTTTCCACAACATAGCCAAGGATGGCTAAGCGGTTGGTGCGGAACACGCACTTCTCCTTATTGTACGTGAGGTTAAGGAGTTTGGTGGTGTGGAGAAATTTGACAAGGTTAGCGTCGTGGTCCTGCTGATCGTGGCCGCAGATGGTGACGTTATCTAGGTACGGGAAGGTAGCCCGCAGTCCGTACCGGTCAACCATTCGGTCCATCTCACGTTGGAAGACCAAGACCCCGTTAGTGACGCCAAAGGGAACCCTAAGGAAATGATAGAGGTGGCCATCTGCTTCAAACGCAGTGTATTGGCGGTCCATCTTGCGGATGGGGAGCTGGTGGTAGGCAGATTTCAGGTCCACTGTAGAAAAGACGCGGTAATGTGCAATCTGATTGACCATATCAGATATGCGTGGGAGGGGGTACGTGTCGAGCTGCGTGTACCGATTGATGGTCTGACTGTAGTCAATAACCATCCTGTGTTTCTCCCCAGTCTTTACCACTGCCACTTGGGCTCTCTAGGGGCTCTCTCCAGAACTGTCCAGCGTCTCACGGACAGTTGCTGTCTCATGGACAGGAGGTGCCTGGCGTAGTGTTTGTTAACCGGCCGAACGTAATGTCCATTCAGGAACTCCATTGCTTCAGCGTAAGTAGGTGCATCCCGGATAAGGAGAAAAATATCAGAGCTCACCCGTGAATAATGGACCTGGAGCTTCTGTGCGTCCGAGGGTTGTTCAGCCAATGATCAGAGGTAGCTTTCGAAGCAGGCTAGCCAGTGGTCGAAGGCCGATGTGGCGTTGGCTACTTGAGGGTGCAGCTGTAGGCGATCAGGCTTGATACGAAGTTTCATCGCTGTAGAATCTCTGCTCAATAAATTGATGCACTATCAATTACTATAAAGACGAGAGTAGAGAATAATCGAGGCTTTATTGAGCAAAGATGTGTGGCCTCCTGCAGCTGCTACCAGAATGTCTGCAGCTCGGTGTGCACACACGTTTATACTCCGCCTGCTGGGCGGAGCCAGCAGGCAGGGATTTACCCCTGTACCTCTAGTACAGGAGCCTGTATATATCTAATATACAGTTACTATATCTAATATACAGTTAGTGGTGACTACCACAGTCTCACGCAGTACCTGTACCTGATACTGGGTCCCACGCAGTACCAGTACCCGATACCGGGTCTCATGTGGTACCTGTACCTGATACTGGGTCTCGCGCAGTACCTGTATCCGATACTGCGTCTCATGTGGTACCTGTACCCGATACTGGATCTCGCACAATACCTGTACCCGATACTGGGTCTCGCGCAGTACCTGTACCCGATACTGGGTCTCGCACAGTACCTATACCCGATACTGGGTCTCGCACAGTACCTGTATCTGATACTGGATCTCGCACAGTACCTGTACCCGATACTGGATCTCGCGCAGTACCTGTACCCGATACTGGGTCTCATGTGGTACCTGTACCCGATACTGGATCTCGCACAATACCTGTACCCGATACTGGGTCTCACACAGTGCCTGTACCCGATACTGGGTTTCACACAGTGCCTGTACCCGATATTGGGTTTCACACAGTGCCTGTACCCGATATTGGGTTTCACACAGTGCCTGTACCCGATATTGGGTTTCACACAGTGCCTGTACCCAATACTGGGTTTCACACAGTGCCTGTACCCGATAATTGGTTTCACACAGTGCATGTACCCGATACTGGGTTTCACACAGTGCCTGTACCCGATACTGGGTTTCACACAGTGCCTGTACCCGATACTGAGTTTCACACAGTGCCTGTACCCGATATTGGGTTTCACACAGTGACTGTACCCGATACTGGGTTTCACACAGTGCCTGTACCCAATACTGGGTTTCACACAGTGCCTGTACCTGGTACTGGGTCTCACATGGCAACTGTATCCAATCTTGGGTCGCAGACAGCACCTGTACACGATCCTGAGTCACACACAGCACCTATACCTGATCCCGGGTCACACACGGCACCTGTACCCGATCCTGAGTCACACACAGCACCTATACCTGATCCCAGGTCACACACGGCACCTGAACCCGATCCCGGGTCATACATGGGGCCTGTACCCAATACTGGGTATCACACCATACCGAATACTTTGTCTCACATGGCACCTGTACCAAATACTGGGTTTCACATGCTGCCTGTGCCCGATATACGGTAGAACAGTGGGTAGGACTGTTGCTTCACAGCTACAGGGTCCCAGGTTCGATTCCTGGCTTGCGTCACTGTCTGTGCAGCGTCGGCACATTCTCCCCGTGTATGTGTGGGTTTCCTCCGGGTGCTCTGGTTTCCTTCCACAAGTCCCGGAAGACGTATTGACAGGTAATTTGGATATTCTGAATTCTCCCTCGTGTATCTGAACAGGCGGCGGAATGTGGTGACTAGAAGATTTTCACAGTAACTTAATTGCAGTGTTGATGTAAGTCTACTTGTGACAATAAAGGTTATTATTATTATACTGGGTTTCACAGTGCTTGTACCCAATACTGAATTTCACACAGTGCCTGTACCCAATACTGAGTTTAACACAGTGCCTGTACCCGATACTGGGTTTCACACAGTGCCTGTACCCGATATTGGGTTTAACACAGTGTCTGTACCCGATATTGGGATTTCACACAGTGCCTGTACCCGATACTGGGTTTCACACAGTGCCTGTACCCGATACTGGGTTTCACACAGTGCCTGTACCCGATACTGGGTTTAACACAGTGCCTGTACCCGATATTGGGTTTCACACAGTGCCTGTACCCGATACTGGGTTTAACACAGTGCCTGTACCCGATATTGGGTTTCACACAGTGCCTGTACCCGATACTGGGTTTCACACAGCGCCTGTACCCGATACTGGGTTTAACACAGGGCCTATACCCGACATTGGGTTTCACACAGTGCCTGTACCCGATATTGGGTTTAACACAGTGCCTGTACCCGATATTGGGTTTCACACAGTGCTTATACCCGATACTGGGTTTAACACAGTGCTTGTACCCGATACTGGGTTTAACACAGTGCCTGTACCCGATATTGGGTTTCACACAGTGCTTATACCCGATACTGGGTTTAACACAGTGCCTGTACCCGATATTGGGTTTCACACAGTGCCTGTACCCAATACTGGGTTTCACACAGTGCTTGTACCCGATACTGGGTTTCACACAGTGCCTGTACCCGATACTGGGTTTCACACAGTGCTTGTACCCGATATTGGGTTTCACACAGTGCTTGTACCCGATACTGGGTTTCACACAGTGCTTGTACCCGATACTGGGTTTCACACAGTGCCTGTACCCGATATTGGGTTTCACACAGTGCCTGTATGCGATACTAGGTTTCACACAGTGCCTGTACCCGATATTGGGTTTCACACAGTGCTTGTACACGATACTGGGTTTCACACAGTGCCTGTACCCGATATTGGATTTCACACAGTGCCTGTACCCGATATTGGGTTTCACACAGTGCCTGTATGCGATACTAGGTTTCACACAGTGCCTGTACCCGATATTGGGTTTCACACAGTGCCTGTACCCGATACTGGGTTTCACACAGTGCCTGTACCCGATACTGGGTTTCACACAGTGCCTGTACCCGATACTGGGTTTCACACAGTGCCTGTACCCGATATTGGGTTTCACACAGTGCTTGTACCCGATATTGGGTTTCACACAGTGCCTGTACCCGATATTGGGTTTCACACAGTGCCTGTACCCGATACTGGGTTTCACACAGTGCCTGTACCCGATACTGGGTTTCACACAGTGCCTGTACCCGATACTGGGTTTCACACAGTGCCTGTACCCGATACTGGGTTTCACACAGTGCCTGTACCCGATATTGGGTTTCACACAGTGCCTGTACCCGATACTGGGTTTCACACAGTGCCTGTACCCGATATTGGGTTTCACACAGTGCCTGTACCCGATATTGGGTTTCACACAGTGCCTGTACCCGATACTGGGTTTCACACAGTGCCTGTACCCGATACTGGGTTTCACACAGTGCCTGTACCCGATATTGGGTTTCACACAGTGCCTGTACCTGATACTGGGTTTCACACAGTGCCTGTACCCGATATTGGGTTTCACACAGTGACTGTACCCGATATTGGGTTTCACACAGTGCCTGTACCTGATACTGGGTTTCACACAGTGCCTGTACCCGATATTGGGTTTCACACAGTGACTGTACCTGATATTGGGTTTCACACAGTGCCTGTACCCGATACTGGGTTTCACACAGTGCCTGTACCCGATATTGGGTTTCACATAGTGCCTGTACCCGATATTGGGTTTCACACAGTGCCTGTACCCGATATTGGGTTTCACACAGTGACTGTACCTGATTTTGGGTTTCACACAGTGCCTGTACCCGATACTGGGTTTCACACAGTGCCTGTACCCGATATTGGGTTTCACATAGTGCCTGTACCCGATATTGGGTTTCACACAGTGCCTGTACCCGATACTGGGTTTCACACAGTGCCTGTACCCGATATTGGGTTTCACACAGTGCTTGTACCTGAAACTGGGTCTTAAACAGTGCCGGATGTTAAACACTCCACTATTGCCAAATATATCTCTGACTCCATGCTTAATATTAAGCTATCACTTGGGGTGACATTGATGAACAATAATACCAGCTCACATAGAATTATTGGGAAACCGGCAACTGTGATAGACACCTAACTCTGAGATGTTTGAGTATTTTACAAGATAGAACTGGTTGAATGAGTTAAAGATGTTTGCCTTCTGTAACTCAGTGCCAGAGTGTCAACTGAGGACTGACCTGTGAATTCAGCAATGAACCAGGATGATGACGGACAGTGGCTAACTTTACAATCCTCAATAATTGATGTTTTTAATCCCCAAAAGAAAGAGAAATTCTTCTCCAGTCAGGTCTTAGCCGGACTGAGCTTTCATCTCAGAGGGTGGTGATAAACAGTCTGAGAGAGGAACCCTCAGGCTGCAAACCTGCAAATGCAAATGGAAAGAATTTTCTTCAGCTCTGAACCAAAGACATTCATTTAAAGGTGAACTTCCTTCTCTGAGGAACTAAGTGCAAACATTAAGTGTTAGAGTGTGAAAGGCTGCAGGCCAATTGTTTCTCATCCAAGTGCTTTTGTGGTATTGAGCAGAGTTGAAGGAATATCCAAATGTATCTTACTTGTGTCGTGTTAAGCACAGTAAGAAAACACGGGCTGCAACTGGATGCAGCTTTACCAGAGAGATACTCCACACCTTGAAGTTAGTTCAATATGATTTATTGAACCAGTCACACAGTTAGCTCAATGCTCTGAATTCGACTCTCTGCTAACCTAGTGTGATTAATCTGTCTGACTGAACCAGACTAGCTCTTAGCCACGTGCTGTAGGAGTTATATGATATGTACACCCTGACTCACACTGTAGATGTCATCAGTGGAAAGAGGCGGAGTGTGAGTGCCCTGTGCCTTTTATAGTGGGAAACCACCGCCAAGTGTTCTGCCTGCTGATTGGTTATGTCCTTTTCTCTGTATTCATTAGCTGCCTGTTGGTATCTCATTATGTGCATGTCTGCATATCATGACAACTTGTAACTAACATTGCAAAAAAAGCACTTTATTTCACCTTTCCTTGGATTGCCATCTTGCCGTGGTGGAGAGGCTTCATCGTTCTGTTGATCCCAAGAGCAATGCCGTCGGTAATCAAGCTCCTGGTAGGGTCACCCATGACGGTAAGGTAGGAGGGGAGGAACCAGACAAAGTGCAATCCAAAACTAGTCCATAACGATGGTGGTACCAACAGCGTCGACTGTGGATGAAGGATGCAGCAGTAGGGAGATCCGCATCGTCGAGATTCCCTTGCAACTGGAACTCGACCTACCTCTGTCAAGGGCCATGTGTCTGCTGATGTGCAAAGGCATACCTACGTTAAAAGATGTCCGGCATCAGTCGTCTGCCTCGGGGAAACCAGCACACCCTGAACTAACATTAATGTCCTTGAAGGAGCCAAGAGCATCAGCATCGGAGCCACGATCATCCAAACCCAACTCCGTCGGGCTGGCCATGTGCTGACGATATGAGAGTCCCGACTGCCAAAGTTCTTTGCCCAGCTCAAGGAAGGCTTCCCAACTAGAGAAGGACAAAGGAACTGCTTCAAAGACACTCAGAAGGCTTAGCTCAAGAAAGGCAACATAGATGACAATGCTTGAGAGACCCTTGCTCAGATGAGACCTACATGGAGAAACCTCCTGAATGAAGGGACACAATTCTTTGAGGACATCCGGAGACAAGAGCAGGCCGTTAGCAACTAATCACCGAAGTAGAAAATAACTTTAACTCAACATACACAATGCACTGCTCCGGTACATGAGAACATAGAGTATATGTGCCTTGTAATATAGAGTGTACATTCTAAAGCACCAGCTTATTCAATGGTATCCTTCTTATCTTTGTCAGAAGGCTACAAATCCAAACCTCACTCCAGGATCTAATTTTACCATCTAGGTTGAACGTTCAATGCAGTTTTCAGGCAGAGCAGCAGTGAATGTGCAGAGCTGTTAGTCTGCAGCCCTATCTGAGCTCTCAAGTGGATGTACAAGCTCCTGAGGCACTATTAGAAGGTAAGAAGGGGAATTGTCCTGGATTACTTCTTCATAGGCAGCCACTTGGAGTTGAGGATGATTTGATTCCACACTAAAACGGAGTTTTCAGGTGACTGAGGAGGCCAATATGCTACCTAAATTCTCTGTCACAGGTGGGGCAGACGGTGGTTGAAGGAGCGGGTGGGTGGGGTACCCGGATTCCCATGAGCTCCTTTCGCTGTCACACTTTGCTCTCAGTTGAAACTCAACTTCAATTCCTTCCCGGATGCTTTTCCTCCACTTCAGGCCATCTTGGGTCAGGAATTCCCAGGTGTCCGTGGGGATGTTGCAGTTTTTCAGGGAGGTTTTGAGGATGTCCTTGAAGCAATACCTCTGTCCTCCTGGGGCTCGCTTACCGTGTTATGGCTCAGAGTAGAGCGCTTGTTTCGGGAGTCTCATGTCAGGCATATGGTAGGTCCAGCGGTTCTGATCGAGTGAGGTCAATGCTTCAATGCTCGGAATGTTTGCTGAGCGACAACACTGACATTAATGCGCCTATCCCACCAATGGATCTGCAGATCATGTGGAGGTAGCACTGATTCTACTTCGCAGGGTTTTGAGGTGCTGCTGTACATAGTTCACGGTTCTGCGCCATACAGGAGGGTGGATATCACTATTGGTCTGTAGACCATGAGCTTGGTGCTGGATCTGAAGTCATGGTCTTCAAACACACTCTTCCTCAGGCGATCGAAGTTTACGCAGGCGCATTGAAGTCGATGTTGAACCTCGTCGTCGAGGTCTGCCCTTGTTGACATTATTTATACTTCAACCACTACCACTAAAATACAATGGACCTGTTACTCGGTTTAATGCTTATGGTTGGATTTTGCATGTATAAGTTGCTACTGCGCTTGCCTGGACAACAACAGTGATTACACCTTCATAGATAATTAATTGGCTAAAAAGTACTTTGGGACATTATTTTGGTCAATTCAAAATATAGGACCTGACTGACGAAAAGCAAAAATGGATTGTTTTATATTCTGGATTTCTTACTCCGTTCACTTTGTGCATTTTTATCTGATCTAATGAGTGGTTGCAGAGCTGTTGCTGTTTTGCCATTCTTTCTATGGAACACTCCTCTGTATATTTACACAGTGACTTGCATTTATAAAGTGCCTTTCATGTCCTCTGGGAACCTGAAAGAATCTTACAGTCAGTGAAGTAATTTTGGTACTATCACTTTGTAATACAGCCAATGAGCACAGAAGAAGACCCAGAAAATAAATGGTTACGCAATTATCCTTCTTTTGGCGACATTAGTTGAGGAGTGAGCCATGGCCAGGACATTGGGAGAATTCTGCTACTCTTCAGAGGTTGTCCACGGGATCTATTATGCTCAGCAAACAAATGAGGCTTTTGTTTTACCCCACTTCAGTTTTATCCAAAAGGTTGGATCTACTCCCTGAGTAATGAACTGAACGATCAGTCCAGATTATGAGTTCAGGCCCTGGAGTAGGGCTTGATCACATAAGCTAACTCAGATAAACGTACCAACTAAGCCAAGTTGACATGTCAATCTCAGGCCTCTGACAAAGCTTACTCTTTGGCATTGTTTAAAAGAAAAAGGAAAATAAACACTGTGGAGTTTTGCATATTGTCATTACCAAAGGATAGCGTGCTCAAATATTTGTCATCTTTGAGGAAACCGATGAGAGTCCAAGGCCCATAGTGAAGGAGACCATCAGGTTAAATAAAACTGAAGAGAAGGTGTGGCTAGTTAAGGCCAAGCTTACATTTTGAAAGCCTACTGAAGAAGAGGGATGGGAGAGATAATTATTTCCACTATTTGACATTCCTGTGAAGCACAAAATTTGTGCTTTTGTATTAACTCTACAATTGTACTAACTACAATTAGTACGAAAGTACAAGTGTGTCACTTAGTTTATTATTCTAGCCCTTTATCTTCAAATCTATAAATACTTGTGACAGTCATAATGTACAGTGGTATATCTCCAGGGTACTTGAGCCCAAGCAGAGACAAGTTATTCTAATTGTGCATAGTACACTGGTGGATAGCATTTGGAATATTGACACTGAATTTTACAAATGATCACCCCTAATGATCTCCACTGTCTCATATATACTCCCATTATGCGGAGTGTGCACCGTGACTTGTGAGCTCTACCCCTACTATATGCAGTTTTGGACACCGTACCATCAAAATGCAACTTCAAAAAATGTTGTAACACTAACTTGAGAGATTTAATGCTCTAAGACATGGATAGAGATTCACAGAGATTCCATTGACAATTGAGAGTGGACATCATCCAGGATTGTGAAATACTGAGAGGAACAGATTATGTAAATGAAAAGAGTTTACTTGATTGGGAAATTTAATCTTAAAGTCAATTAAACCACATTGTGACTTTGCTTTGGCCTAAATGACAAAAGTGAAGTATTACCAAAGTAAAACTTTAAGGATTTTTATTCCTCGCAGAACTGTGAATATGTGGAAGAGAACCTTGGCTCACTGAATAATGCATTGCTTTACGCACAAGAACACAGCTAGATAATTATCTGAATTGGAGCTAGAAATGTGATCTATAAAAGTGCAGCTAGTAATTCAAGTGATTGAATTTACGTGCAGATCATTCTGAATTGCTGAAGTCACAAAGGTGTTACAGCAATGTAATAAAATATTCCAGGATGTGTCATATGGGATGTAAGGGGCAGCTAATCATTTTGGAAGGTTGTTCAATAGATGTTGGCAGAGCAGGGAGATCATTTTCTTAAGGAGATTAAATTGATTAGGGAGAGTCAATGATAACTGTCCAACCTAACTTGCTGTTCCAGTACCGTCCTTGTGATCAAAGGATCAGCTCCACCATCGACTCTCCACGTCTTCCTTCAGAATGTCCATTCACTCATGATCAAAGGCCATGCCCATCCGTGAGCTTAATGTGGACGATTGCATAAATTTCATGCCTTGACACAGTCACAAGTGAAGGGTGATGACACCTTCACCCTCTAACTGAAACCTCCCCTCTCCTCTCTTAACCACTAGCCTCGCCCAGAGACTCACAGTGTCATCAAATCACACCTTGGTCTGTCCCCCATTTCTCTTGACATGTTCGCCTGCTTTGAGCATCTCTCCTTGTTCCACTCCATCCCTCACCTCTCATTTAAAATCCTCATTCTCTACCAGCAACCCAAATACCATAGAATTCCTATCGTAAAGAATTAATAATAATAATCTTTATTGTCACAAGTAGGCTTGATTGATTGATTTGATTTATTGTCACATGTACTGAAGTACAGTAAAAAGTATTTTTATGTGGCCAAGGGAACGTACACAGTACGTATAGTAGACACAAGAATAATCAACAGAGAACATTGACAATTGGTACATCGACAAAACAGTGATTGGTTACAGTGTGGAACAAGGGGCCAAACAAAGCAAATACATGAGCAAGAGCAGCACAGGGCGTCATGAATAGTGTTCTTACAGGGAACAGATCAGTCCGAGGGGGAGTCGTTGAGGAGTCTTGTAGCTGTGGGGAAGAAGCTGTTCCTATGTCTGGATGTGCCAGTCTTCAGACTTCTGTACCTACTGCCTGATGGGAGGGTCTGTAAGAAGGCAATGCCTGGGTGGGAGGGGTCTCTGATAATGCTGTCTGCCTTCCTGAGGCAGCGGGAGGTATATACAGAATCAATGAGGGGGTGGCAAGTTTGTGTGATGCGTTGGGCTGAGTTCACCACAGTCTGCAGCTTCTTGCGACCTTGGACCGAGCAGTTGCTGTACCAGGCTGTGATGCAGCTGGATAGGATGCTCTCTATCGCACATCTGTGTAAGTTTGAGAGAGTCGATGCAGGCATGCCAAATTTATTTAGCTTCCATAGGAAGTAGAGACGTTGTTGGGCTTTCTTGACTGTTGCATCGACGTGAGTGGACCAGGAAAGACTGTTGGTGATGGTGACCCCAGGAACCTAAAGCTATCGACCATCTCCACATCGGCTTACATTAACACTGCAACAAAGTTACTGTGAAAAGCCTCTTGTCATCACACTCCGGCGTCTGTTTGGATACACTGAGGAAGAATTTAGAATGTCCAAAATGGGAGGCCATTTGGCTCATCGGATCAGCACCGACTCTCAAACAATACCCTACCTAGGTACCCTATCTAGGCTCACTCGCCCACCCTATCCCCGTAACCCAACCTAACTTACACGTCTTTGGGCACTAAGGGAAATTTATCGTGGCCAATCCACCTAACCTGCAGTTCTTTGGACTGGGAGGAAACCAAAGCGCCCGGAGGAAACCCACGCAGACACGGGGGAAAGTGTAGGCTCCACAGTCACCCAAGGCTGGAATTGAACCCATGTCTCTGGTGCTGTGAGGCAACACTGCTAACCACTGTGCCACCCTCCATGTTTCTCACGGAGATATCGTCACTGCTTTCCTCCCTCATTTCTGCACCAAATTATTTATCCTTAATGATTTCACCCTCTATTTCATACAAATATATAAATTAGGGGTAGGCCATTCGCCCCTCAAGCCTGCTCCGCCACACAATGAGATTATGGCTGATCTAATTTTAACCTCAACTTCACATTTCTGCCTACCTTGATAACCTTTCACCCCTTGTTAATCTATCTAGTTCTGTCTTAAAAGTATTCAAAGGTTCTGCTTCCAAAACCCTAGCCTGACCAGCTTTTCCTCATAAGGCAAATATCCATCCCCTATGATGGGTAAGCTCAGCACATCAGTGCAAATGATAAGGCCGAAGCATTTGCAACAATCTTCAGCCAGAAGTGCCAAGTGGGTGAATTTCTTGGCCAACTCCTGAGGTCCCCAGCATTAGTCTACCCTCAATCATCAAGTGATGGAAGGGGTCATCAGCAATACTATCAAGGGGCACTTGCTCAGCAATATCTACTCATTGACGCAGAGTTTGGCTTCCGCGAAGGCCACTCAGCTCCTGACGTCATTGCCAGCAACAAAAGTGCTGAACTCCAGAGGTGAGGTGGGAGTTACTGCCCTTGACATCAAGGTGGCACTTGACCCAGCATGGCATCAAGGAGACCTAACAAATCTGGAGTCAATAGGAATCAGGGTGGCAGTTGGGGTGGGGGCTTTGGTAGTTGGAGTCATATCTAGCACAAAGGAAGGTGGTTCTGGTTGCAGAACCACGTCATTCATCTCTGTTCCAGGACATCCCTGCAGGAATTCCTCAGGGTCCTAGGCTCCACCATCTTCATCTGCGTCATCAATGACTTTCTTTCAGAAGTGGGGATGTTCACTGGTGATTATGTCCTCTTCACAAATTACTTTGCCACCTATCTTTGTGTCATCAACCAATTTAGCAACCATACCCTCGGTCACTTCATCCAAATCATTTACATAAATTGAAAAGAGTTGAGGCGCTTGCACTGATCCCTATGGCATACCACTCATCACATCCTGCCAAGCTGAAAGTGAGCCAGAAATACCTGCTCTGTTTAATGTTAGCAGGTCAATTTTCTATCCTTGACAATATGTTACCTCCTACTTAAGAATGTAAGAACTAGGGACTTCCGGTGGCGGCGATGTCCGAGTGAGCCGCACATTCGGTGGGCTCTCACTCCGGCGGGTCTGAACAGCTGTTTCCCCGCGATAGCGGGACCACGGAGGCGGCAGAAAGGCTGCCGGGAACAGAAGAGGAGAGCGGGCTGCAGAAAATGAAAGTGTGGGAGGCCAGCAGGTGAGGAAGAAAGAGAGAGAGACGGAGGCAAGGAGGAAGCTGACCTGAAGGGTAAGATGGCGGACCCATGGACCTTCCTTCCTCCAGGACAAAGGGGAAAAAAAAAAAGTTTGGAGTTGCTGAGGAGGGACAGCTTGGACCCACTTCAGATGCCCAGGAGGGGGTAAAAATTTAAGGTGCTGGGCAAAGGAAAGCGGCAGCGAAGGCGCTGAGGAGCGGGCTGCGGCATATGGAACAGCGGGATTCCAGAAGGCAGAAGAAGAAGGAGACAAAGGGACAGAGACAAAGACCTGAAGAAAATTACCTGGGACCTAAGATGGCGGACACACGGACCCCGGACTCAGCAATCCAGTTGGCGCTGGATAACATGCTCCAGGTAATGAAGTCCAGTTTTGAAGCGCTGAAGCGGGACAGCTTGGACCCAATCCAGAAAGCGGTGGATCAGCTGAACCAGAGGATGGACGCCCAGGATGTTAAAGTTAAGGAGCTGGGAGAGGCGGTGGAGGAGCAGGCGGATGCGCAAACGGTTGCAGCGGTAGAAGTGGACGGCCTGAAAGAGCGGCAGAGAAGACTGCTGGACAGAGTGGAGGAGCTGGAGAATAGAATCCGCAGGAACAATCTGAGGATGGTCGGCCTCCCGGAGGGGGCGGAGGGAGCTGATGCTGCAGCGTTTGTAGCAGACCTGCTGAAGCAGCTGATGGGAGCCGAAGCCTTTCCACGACCGTTGGAGCTGGAGGGGGCACACAGAGTGCAGGCAAGGCAGGGGCGGCCGGGCGGACCCCCCCGCCCGATGGTGATTAGGTTCCACAGGTTCGTGGACAAGGAGCGGGTGCTGCAGTGGGCAAAGAGCGCCAGGAGCAGCACGTGGAACAACAGTGTTCTCCGCATTTATCAGGATCTAAGCCAGGAGCTGGCTCGGCGGCGAGCAGCCTTTAAGAATGTCAAGGAGGTGCTGTTCAAGAAGCACGTGAAGTTTGGTCTGCTGTTCCCAGCCCGGCTATGGGTCACGCACCAGGGTCAACACCACTACTTCTCCGAGCCCGAAGAAGCGATGGATTTTGTGAGGGACCTGGGGCTGGTCCCGAAAGGAGGCCCCAAGGACGCGAGTTAGGGCCCGAGGATTTTTGTGGGAAGGAACGCCGAATGTGCCTGGACCGCTGCTCAACGGTTTGCTGGGCCAAAGGGGCCAAGCGGAACATTTGAGACTCTTTCCTTTGTTCATGGACATTTATGTGCTTTTTCTCTTTTTTCTGTGGTTTTTTCCCTTTTTATGGTTTTTTTTTTTTCCTGTTTGGGCTTTTTGTGCAGCTCGTGGAGGACACTGGAACCGGCTTGCCCCAGTGGGGGGGGGGGGAGGAGGACGGGGGACCAAGGGGAATGGGACAGGAAGGCGCCGGAGTGTTGAGTCACCGGGCTAGCAGATTGGCTAGTCAAGGAAGTCAGATGGGGGGGGGAAGTAACAGCCAGTAGATGGCGGGGGTGGGGGTATCGGGGGATGGGGTTAGGGGAGGGGGGGGTTGTTCTGCTGACGGGAGAGGGACTTGAAATAGGCACTGGAAAGGAGGTCGAGGGTGGAGGCAGCCAAAGGGCGGGCCAGGAATGGCGCGACGCACGGGTCAGGGGCCGGCCCGAGAAAGGCTATGGCTGACCGGCGGGGTGGGGGGGGTGGGATGTGCCCCCCGACCAGGCTGATCACCTGGAACGTCAAGGGACTGAATGGGCCGGTTAAGAGGGCGCGGGTGTTCGCGCACTTGCGGGCCCTGAGGGCGGACGTAATTATGTTGCAGGAGACACATCTGAAAGTGTCAGACCAGACCAGGCTAAGGAAGGGCTGGATTAGCCAGGTCTTCCACTCGGACTTGGACTCGAAGTCCAGAGGGGTGGCAATCATGATCAACAAGCGCGTGCAATTTGAGGCAGAGGGCATATCTGCAGACAGGGGGGGCAGATACCTGATGGTACGGGGCAGACTGGAGGGGAGAAGGGTGGTGCTGGTGAATATATATGCCCCGAACTGGGATGACGTGGACTTTATTAAAAGAGTGCTGGGGAAGATCCCGGACCTGGATTCTCGCAGGCTAATAATGGGAGGGGACTTTAACATGGTCCTTGACCCGACTTTGGATCGGTCGTGTCCCAGAACGGGTAGACTCTCAGCAATGGCAAGGGAGCTGAAAGGGTTTATGGGGCAAATGGGGGCAGTGGACCCCTGGAGAGAGGGACAGCCAACAGGAAGGGGCTACTCGTTCTACTCGCGCGTCCATAAAGTATATTCCAGGATAGATTTCTTTGTAATAAGCAGGGACTGTATGGGGGAGGTAAAGAACACGGAATACTCAGCAATTACCATTTCAGACCATGCCCCGCATTGGGTGGACCTGCAGTTCGGGGGAGCGAGTTATCAACGCCCGCAATGGAGGCTAGATGTGGGACTGCTGTCGGAGGAGGGGATCTGCGAGAGGCTTCGGAAATGTATAAAAAATTACCTGCAGGTGAATGACACTGGGGAGGTCTCAGCGGCGACCGTGTGGGAGGCACTAAAGGCAGTAGTTCGGGGGGAGCTGATTTCAATTGGGGCCCACAAAGCCAAGGCAGACCGGGCAGAGATGGATAGATTGGTCAGGGAAATGGGCCGGATAGATGAAGAGCACGCGGAGTCCCCGGGGGAGGTTTTACTCAGGGAAAGGCGGAGGCTACAGGCGGAACTGGGGGCACTATCCACGAGCAGGGCCGTGGAACAGCTTAGGAAGGCGAGGGGAGTGGTGTACGAGTATGGGGAAAAGGGTAGCAGACTGTTAGCGCAGCAACTCAGGAGGAGGGAGGCGGCCAGGGAAATAGGTAGAGTGAGGGACGAGGGGGGGCGCAAAGTGGAGGATCCGGCAGAATTGAATAGGATATTCCGGGACTTCTATCGTAAGCTGTATACTTCGGAGCCGCCGGAAGAACCGGAGGGGATGAAAAGGTTTCTGGACGGGTTAACATTCCCAACAGTTGGGGGGGGGGGGGCAAGTGGAAGAGCTGGGCGCCCCGATTAGAGTAGAGGAGGTATTGGGGGGCCTAAAGGCCATGCAGTCGGGGAAGTCCCCGGGGCCGGATGGATACCCAGTAGAGTTTTATAGGAAGTTCTCTGAGCTGGTGGGCCCGGTCTTGGCGAGGGTTTTCAATGAGGCAAGGGTCAGAGGGACCCTGCCGCCGACAATGTCACAAGCCACCATATCTCTGATATTGAAGCGGGGTAAAGACCCGGAGGTGTGCGGGTCCTACAGGCCAATCTCCCTGATTAATGTAGACGCCAAGCTCCTGGCAAAGGTACTGGCGGGGAGAATGGAGGACTGTGTACCGGAGGTGATTGGGGAGGATCAAACTGGGTTCGTGAAAGGTCGGCAGCTGGCGGCCAATCTGAGGAGATTGCTCAACGTGATAATGATGCCCCCGGCGGGTAGAGAGGTGGAGGTAGTGGTGGCAATGGACGCCGAGAAGGCCTTTGACCGGGTAGAGTGGGACTATCTATGGGAGGTGCTCGGACGGTTTGGGTTCGGGGAGGGATTGGTGGATTGGATCAAATTATTATATCAGGCCCCGAGGGCCAGCGTCAGGACCAACAGAGAAGTGTCGGAGTACTTTAGGTTGTACCGAGGGACCAGGCAGGGCTGCCCGCTCTCCCCGCTGCTGTTTGCGCTGGCCATAGAGCCGCTGGCGATGGCGCTGAGAGCCGCAGAGGGTTGGAAGGGGATGGTGAGGGGCGGGGTTGAACACAGGGTTTCTCTTTATGCAGACGACCTGCTCCTGTACGTGTCGGACCCAGTGGCCGGGATGGGAACTATACTGGGAATTCTGAGGGAGTTCGGCCAGTTCTCAGGATACAAATTAAATACGGTCAAGAGTGAAATGTTTGTGGTCCAGGCAAGGGGCCAGGAGAACAGATTGAGAGGGCTACCGTTTAGGCTGGTTGAGGAAAATTTCCGGTATTTGGGAATCCAGGTGGCACGAGACTGGGGCAGGCTGCATAAGTTAAATTTGGCCAGGGTGGTGGAGCAAATGAAGGGAGAGTTTCGGAGATGGGATGCACTCCCGCTGTCGCTGGCAGGGAGGGTGCAGACTGTAAAGATGACAATCCTCCCTCGATTTTTGTTTATTTTCCAGTGCCTCCCGATCTTTATCCCACAGTCCTTCTTCAAAAGAGTTAACGGGCTGATCATGAGCTTTGTCTGGGCGGGAAAGTCTCCGCGGGTAAAGAAGGCGATGTTGGAGAGGAACCGCAGCGAGGGAGGGCTGGCTTTGCCGAGTCTGGTCAATTATTACTGGGCGGCCAACATCGCTATGATAAGGAAGTGGATGGTGGGTACGGGGTCTATTTGGGAGCGTGTGGAGGCGGCTTCGTGCAGGGGCTCCAGTTTGGAAGCCCTGGTCACGGCTCCTCTACCGCTGCCGCCGGCCAAGTACACCACCAGCCCGGTAGTGGTGGCGACCCTGCGGATATGGGGCCAGTGGAGGAGGCATGTGGGGGAGATGGGGGCGTCTGTCTGGGCGCCAATCTGCGACAACCATCGGTTTGCCCCCGGCAGTATGGATGGGGGGTTCCGAGTATGGCGGCGAGCAGGGGCGGGAAGGGTGGGTGATATGTTCCTGGAAGGGAGCTTCGCGAGTTTGAGGAGCTTGGAGGAGAAATTTGGGGTGGTAAGGGGAAATGATTTTAGATACCTACAGTTGCGGGACTTTGTTCGTAGACAGGTCCCATCTTTCCCGCGCCTCCCGCCAATGGGGATCCTAGACAGAATAGTCTCTGGGAGGGATGAAGGGGAGGGTAGAGTCTCGGGTATTTATAAGGTGCTCATGAGGGAGGAAGGGTCCCAGACAGAGGAACTGAAACTTAAATGGGAGGAGGAGCTAGGCGGGGAAATGGAGGATGGGCTGTGGGCAGAGGCCCTGAGTAGGGTAAACTCGACCGCGACATGTGCTAGGCTCGGGCTGATCCAATTTAAGGTCGTTCACCGGGCCCATATGACGGTGGCTCGGATGAGCAAATTTTTCGGGATAGAGGACAAATGCGCTAGGTGCGCGGGAGGACCAGCGAACCATGTTCACATGTTTTGGGCATGCCCTGAGCTGAGGGGGTACTGGGAGGGATTTGCGGGGGTCATGTCCCAGGTGCTAAAAACAAGGGTGGTGATGAGCCCAGGGGTGGCAATTTTTGGGGTTTCGGAAGACCCGGGCGTCCAGGGGGAGAAAGAGGCCGATGTGCTGGCCTTTGCTTCCCTGATAGCCCAGCGACGAATATTATTGGCGTGGAGGGACTCAAAGCCCCCGAAGACGGAGTGGTGGCTTGCGGACATGTCGAGTTTCCTGGGGATGGAAAAAATCAAGTTCGCCTTGAGGGGTTCTGTGCAGGGGTTCACCCGGAGGTGGCAACCATTTATTGACTTCTTTGCGGGAGAGTGAGCGTCAGCAGGGGGGGGGGGGGGGGGGTTTAGAGTAGATTAGGAGGGAAAATATGGCGGGTAGTACCGGTGGGAGGGGAGCGGGCTTGTGCAATATGTTACGGTGGAAGTATTGAAAGTACGTGGATGTTTGCACATTTTTGCCTTTTTTGCTTCCTTTCTGATGATGTCTGTAACTGTTATAAAGCCAAAAACTACCTCAATAAAATTGTTTATTAAAAAAAAAGAATGTAAGAACTAGGAGCAAGAGGAGGCAATTCAGCCCCTTAAACCCGCTCCGTCATTCAATATGATCATGGCTGATCTTCTCTTGGCTTCAACTCCGCTGTCCTGTCCATTCTCCACAACCCTTCAACCCATTATGAGTTGAAGATCTGTCTATCTCCTTCTTAGAGCATCCATCATCGCACTCTGGGATAGTGAATTCCACAGATTCACGACCCTATCAGAGAAGTAATTTCTCCTCATCTCTGCTTTAAATCTGCTACCGCTTATCCTAAAATTCTGTCCTCTCGTTCTAGATTGGCCCACAAGAGGCAACATCCGCTCTACATCTGCTTTGGCAATACCTTTATCATCTTATATACCTCAATTAGATCTAACTCGAGAAGGCGGAGGCCTAAACCGCTTAATCTCTTTTCATAAGACAAACCCCACATCTCTGGAATCAAGTGAACTTCCTCTAAACTGCCTCTATTGCAACTATATCCCTCCTCAAATAAGGGGACCTAAACTGTATACAATAGCCCAGGTGCAGTCTCAATCAATGCCTTGTACAGTTTCAGCAACACTTCCCTTCTTTTATTCCTATCCCTTTGCTGTAAAGACAAAAATTCCATTTACTTTCTTTATTAGCTGCTGCACCTGCATACTAGATTTCTGTGATTTATGCACAAGGATACCCAGAACCTCTGTATTGAAGCACTCTGAAGTTTCCTTCCATTTAGATAGGTTCCTTTCCATTTTTCCAACCAAAATGGATAACCTCACACTTATCCACATAATACTCCATCTGCCAACTTTTGGCTCACTCACCTAACCTATCTATATCCATTTGTAAATTTATTTCCTCTTTGCAACTTACTATCCCACCTCATTTAGTGTCATCTGCAATTTTGGCTATCGAACCTTCTATCCCTACATCCAAGTCATTAATATATATTGTAAATAGTTGGAGCCCGAGGACTGAAGCCTGTGGCACCCCGGGTTACATCTTACAACCAGAAAAAGACCCATTTTCCTGACTCTCTGCCTTCTGTCAGTTATGATGTGGAGATGCCGGCATTGGACTGGGGTGATTACAGGAAGAAGTCTTACAACACCGGGTTAAAGTCCAACAGGTTTGTTTCGAATCACTAGCTTTCGGAGCGCAGCTCCTTCCTCAGGTGAATGAAGAGGCGGGTTCCAGAAACATACATAAAGACAAAGTTAAAGATGCAATACGATGCTTTGAATGCGAGTTTTTGATGGTAATTAAGTCTATAGGTCCTCTCTCCAGTTGCTCCGTCTGGACCTGTAGACTTAATTACTGCAAAGACTCGCATTCAAAGTATCGTATTGCATCTTTGACTTTGTCTATATATATGTTTCTGGAACCCACCTCTTCATTCACCTGAGGAAGGAGCAGTGCTCCGAAAGCTAGTGATACAAACTATTCTGTCAGTTAGCCAGTCTTCTATCCAAGCTAATAAAGTACCCCTAATCCCATATGATTTTAACTTGTGTGGCACCACATCAAATGCCTTCTGGAAGTCCAGATATACTACATCTACAGGATTCCCAATATCCACTTGGCTTGTTATATCTTTGAAGGAATCTAGCAAATTAGTCAAACATGATTTACACTTCATAAAATCATGCTAACTCTGATGGATTGCATTGTTATTAGTTCATTAATAAAGGGCAACGGGATGGCACAGTGGGTAGCACTGCTGCCTCACGGCGCCGAGGTCACAGGTTCGATCTGGGTCACTGTCCGTGTGGAGTTTGCACATTCTCCCCGTGTTTGCGTGGGTTTTGCCCCCACAACCCAAAGATGTGCAGGATAGGTGGATTGGCCACACTAAATTGCCCCTTAATTGGAAGAGAATTCGGTACTCTAAATTTATTGAAAAAAATTAATTTCCTTAATAATGGATTCTAAAGAATTCCCCATGACAGATATTAAACTAACTGGTCTACAGTTTTCTACTTTCTACCTCCCTCCCTTTTAAATTAGGGTATTTGTTACATTAGCGATTTAGTGATTTTCTAATCCACTGGAACCTTTCCCACGTCTAGGGAATTTTGGAATATTATAACCAATGGATCCACTATCTCCGCTGCCACTCCCTTTAAGACCCTAGGATGTAGGCTCTGGGGACTTGTCTGCCTTCAATTCTAATAAGAACATAAGAACTAGGAGCAGGAGTAGGCCACCTGACCCCTCGAGCCTGCTCCCCCATTCAATGTGATCATGACTGATCTTTTGTGGACTCAGCTCCACTTTCCGGCCAGAACACCATAACCCTTAATCCCTTTATTCTTCAAAAAACTATCTATCTTTATCTTAAAAACATGTAATGAAGGAGCCTCTACTGCTTCACTGGGCAAGGAATTCCATAGATTCACAACCCTTTGGGTGAAGAAGTTCCTCCTAAACCCAGTCTTAAATCTCCTTCCTCTTATTTTGAGGCTCTGCCCCCTAGTTCTACTTTCACCCACCAGTGGAAACAATCCCTTGCATCTATCCTATCTATTCCCTTCATAATTGTATATGTTTCTATAAGATCCCCCCTGCATTCTTCTAAATTCCAACAGGTACAGTCCCAGTGTACTCAACCTCTCCTCGTATTCCAACCCTCTCAACTCTGGGATTAACCTAGGGAATCTCCTCGGCACACCCTCAAGCGCCAGTACGTCCTTTCTCAGGAAAGGAGACCAAAACTGAAAACAATATTCCAGGTGTGGCCTCACTAACACTTTATAAAATTGCAGCATAACCTCCTAGTCTTAAACTCCATCCCTCTAACAATGAAGGACAAAACTCCATTTGTTTTCTTAATCACCTGTAAACCAACTTTTTGCGACTCATGCACTAGGACAAAATAGTTTGTTTAGTACTTTTTCCCAATTGATATGATTGTTCTAAGTTCTTCCCTTTCTATTACCTCTGTATTACATGCCACAATTGGGATGGTACTAGTGTCTTCTACTGTGAAAACTGAGGCAAAATATTGATTTAACATCTCTGCCATTTCTGTGGTCCCACTGTTAACTCCCTGGTCTTATCCTCAAGGGACAATCATTCATGTTAGCTATTCTCATCCCTTTGGTATTCTTGTAGAAGCTTTTACTATCCTTCTTTATATTTGCGCTAGTTTCCTTTCATAATTTACCTTTGCTCTTTTTATTACATTTTTAGTAACCCTTTGTAGATCTTCAAAAGTTTCCCAATCTTCCAGCCTGTCACTGGCCATTGCAATATAGTATGTCTTAGTTTTTGTCTTTATGTTACCTTTAACTTCCTTGCTTAACAATGTATGTTTTCCCCCCTCTTATAATCTTCCTTCCTCTCTGGAATATACTTTAATTGGGATGAATTGAATACCTCCTTAAACAACTGCCTCTACACATCAACTGTCCTACGTTTAAGTCTCCCTGCCCAGACCACCAGGGCCAAATCTGTACTCAAACTCTTGTTTAACTTCAGAACCAGAGTGTGGGTCTCCAGTTCTCGCCCTCAAACTGAATTTGAAATTCTATGTTATGATTACTATTCCTAAAAGGATCCTTAACTATGAGGTAATCCCTTCTCATTACACAATACCAAATCCAGAATAGCCTGTTCCCTGGTTGGTTCCGCAACATATTACTCCATGAAACAATGTCTAATACATTCAATGAACTCTCCCTCAAGGATACCACTGCCAATATGATTAATCCACTTTATATGCTATTAAAATCACCCATGATTATTGCTGTACATTTATTACAAGCTTGCAATATTTCTTGTTTATACTGTGCCCCACTCTGGAACTACTGTTTGGGGGATCTATAGATTACCCACACCAGGGACTTCTTTCCTTTCCTATTTCTTATTTCTCCCCGTGCGATTCCACATCTTGATCTCCAGTACCTATTGATGGAACCATCAACTCTACGGACACGTGCTTGTAGGATTAGAATAGCGGTTTTAATATACTTACAACAGAGCCACCCTGTTCGCCGTTGAACTTTCGATGAACTGGCCGGCTGGTTCTGTGGTACGGATCTTTATACAGCAGCTCCAGGGGGGCGAGTTCTGGGCGGAGCCAAGGGGGGAGACCAGTACAAACTCTCGAGTACTCCCAGAGCTACTTCCCCTGGTGGTCAGGTAGTGCAACTGCACTTACAATATCGGTACATATATACAATGGGAACAGAGTGTCATTGGTAACTTATAATACCGTGTGAATCTCATTCACCACATTCACCCCCTGTGAAAAAATTCAAGTCCGGCGGGGGTGGTGGCTCACAGAGTTAGTCTGTCCGGTGGACAAATTGTTCGTTGCGTTTTGCAGAGCACCGGGGGTGCAGCCTCTTGCGGTGGCTGGGTGGGTGTTGAGAGCTGGGGTACGATGGCAGACTCCGGGGCGGGTCTCGTCCAAACTTCATACACATCTGGCTCGACCGGAGACTGGGGGCACTGGGGGCGGGCTGGCGCTGGCGCGTGGAACAGGTGGGGCGAGCTTGCGGGATCGGGGGGAGGCGCGAGGGGGCGGCAGCATAGGGAACGGGGTAAGGGGTTCCTCAGTGGGGGTGGGGGGGGCTGGATCCAGTGGGTGCCAGGTCTCGAAGGGATACGGTGTCCTGGCAACCGTCCGGGAACTTCATGAATGCGTACTGTGGGTTTAAATGGAGGTGGCGCACCTTTTCAACAATGGGGTCGGTTTTGTGCGCCCCGACGTGCTTCCTTAGGAGAACCGGGCCTGGTGTCCACAGCCACGCCGGAAGTGAGACCCCTGTGGTAGTGCCCCTAGAAAAAATGAAGAGCCGCTCGTGAGGGGTTTGATTGGTCGCTGTACAGAGGAGTGATCTAATTGCGTGGAGCGCGTCTGGGAGGACTTCTTGCCATTGGGAGACATGGAGTTTGTCGCGTTCTCCCTCTCCACCTGCCCGTTCCCCCTGGGGTTGTAGCTGGTAGTCCTGCTCGAGGCGATACCCTTGTCGAGCAGGTACTGACGCAGCTCGTCGCTCATAAAGGACGAACCCCGGTCACTGTGCACGTAGCTGGGGAAACCGAACAGGGTGAAGACACGATGCAGGGCCCTAATGACTGTGTGGGAAGTCATATCGGGGCATGGGATGGCGAAGGGGAATCGGGAGAACTCGTCTATGATGTTGAGGAAATAAATGTTCTTGTTAGTGGAGGGGAGTGGCCCTTTGAAATCGATTGCAAGGCGTTCAAAGGGCCTTGAAGCCTTGACCAGGTGGGCCCTGTCTGGTCTATAGAAGTGCAGTTTGCACTCTGCACAGATCGGGCAGTCCCTGGTGACCGCTTTTACCTCCTCGTTGGAGAAAGGCAGGTTTCGGGCTCTGATGTAGTGGGCGAACCGGGTGACCCCTGGATGGCAGAGGTCATCGTGGATGGCTTTCAAATGGCTGATCTGCGCGCTGGCGCATGTCCCGCGGGATAGGGCATCCGAGGGCTCGTTGAGCTTCCCCGGTCAATATTTAATATCGTAACTATAAGTGGAGGGTTTGATCCTCCACCGAAGGATTTTATCGTTTTTTATTTTGCCCCTTTGCGAGTTGTCAAGCAAAAAGGCAACTGATCGTTGGTCGGTGATGAGGGTGAACCTCCTGCCTGCGAGGTAGTGCCTCCAGTGACGAACAGCTTCCACGATGGCTTGTGCTTGCTTCTCGACTGAGGAGTGTAGGAGTTCTGAAGCGGATAGGGTACGGGAGAAAAATGCAACGGGCCTCCCTGCCTGATTTAAAGTGGCTGCTAGAGCTACCTCTGAGGCGTCGCTCTCAAACTGAAAGGGAGTGGATTCATCCACCGCCCGCATGGCTGCGTTGGCGATGTCCTCCTTGATGCAGCTGAAGGCCTGGCGCACCTCAGCTGACATGGGAAATCGTGTGGCCTTAAAGAGTGGGCGGGCTTTGTCTGCATATTGAGGGACCCACTGGGCGTAGTATGAAAAGAACCCCAAGCACTGTTTGAGGGCCTTGGGGCAATGAGGGAGGGGAAGTTCTAAGAGGGGGCGCATACGGTCCGGGTCTGGGCCCAGGACTCCGTTCTTCACGACGTAGCCGAGGATGGCCAGTCTGTTTGTGCGGAAAACGCATTTTTTCTTGTTATAAGTGAGGTTTAACTTCTGTGCCGTTTGGAGAAAACGGTGGAGGTTGGCGTCGTGGTCCTGCTGGTCATAGCCGCAGATGGTAACATTGTCCAGATACGGAAACGTGGCCCGCAGCCCGTACTGGTCTACCATTCGGTTCATTGCTCGTTGGAACACCGAAACCCCGTTAGTGACGCCGAAGGGAACCCGGAGGAAATGGAAGAGGCAGTAATCGGCCTCGAACGCCGTGTAGTGGCGGTCCTCCGGGCGGATTGGAAGCTGGTGGTATGCAGACTTCAGATCCACCGTGGAAAATAGCCAATATTGGGCGATCTGGTTAACCATGTCTGCAATTCTGGGGAGGGGATGTACGCGTCTAGGAGCGTAAAGAAATTTATGGTCTGACTATAGTCGACGACCGTGCAAAATTTTTCCCCGGTCTTGACGACCACCACCTGAGCTCTCCAGGGACTATTACTGGCCTCTATGATCCCCTCACTGAGCAGCCGTTGGACCTCCAATCGGATAAAGACCCTATCCTGTAGGCTGTATCGCCTGCTGCGAGTAGCTACTGGTTTGCAATCTGAAGTGACATTGGCGAAGAGAGGAGGGGGGAGATGCGCAGCGTGGCTAGGCTGCAGATAGTGAGTGGGGGCAGGGGCCCGCCGAAGCTGAGGGTGAGGTTCTTGAGGTTACACTGGAAATCCAGGCCTAATAAGAGTGGCGCCCAGAGGTCGGGCAGGACATAAAGTTTAAATTTCGAATAACTACCGCGTCGAATTGTGAGCGTAGCGACGGTGCGTCCTTGGATTTGGACTGAGTGGGAGCCCGAAGCGAGGGCGATAGTTTGGCTCACAGGAAAAATAGGAAGCGAATAGCGTCTTACCAGCTCTGGGTGTATGAAGCTCTCGGTGCGCCCGGAGTCAAAGAGGCATGGCGTGCTGTACCCGTTGATCTGGACCTCCGCCATCAAATTTCGTAGGTGCTTGGGGCGGGATTGATCTAGGGTGACCGCGTTGAGTTGCGGGCCGCATGGTGGGTGCCCGGGGAAGTCGTAGTCTTCCGAGTGGGCGTCCGGTCGAGTAGATGCCGGTACGTTCTGGCAAGCTTGATGCAAGATCACTGCGCTGAGTTGCGGGCCGCGTGATGAGTGCCCAGGGAAGTCGTAGTCTTCTGATGAGCTATCTGAGCATGGAGATGAAGGTGGGGCCCGTGGATCGCACGTGGTGAGCGGCGAGGAAGATGGCGTCCAAGATGGCGGCCTCCATGAGTCGCACATGGTCGGCCGCATGGTGGGGGTTTGCCAAGATGGCGGCCCCCATGGATCACACCTGGTGGGAGGGGGCGGGGTCAGGGCATAGGCCGCAGCGTTTTGGGCCCTGCGGGCCCGCTGGTGCTGGGTGCGATTTGTTCTCTCTACTGGGGAGTTAGAAACTGGGGCCCTTTTCGTGAGGCACACTCTGTCATAGTGGCCTTTCTTCCCACAGCTGCTGCAGGTCGTAGATCGGGCTGGGCACTGCAGTCGCGGGTGCTGGCTTTGGCCACAGAAATGGCAGGCTGGAGCAGCTGAGTAGTTGGCTGGGGCAGCAGAGTAACTGGCTTTGGCAGTGCGGTAGCTGGGGGGCCGTGCGGCACAGGCCTGGGGGAGTTGTTGGTCGGGGGCCCACGATGAGGTCACGGGGTCCGCGGGAAACGAGGTGAGGCTGCGGAAGGAGACTTCCATAGTGGTAGCAGCCTCTACAGTAGTGTCTAAGTCCTGGGCTCCCTTTTCTAGCAGTCTTTGGCACACATAGTTCGATCTAAGGCCTGCTACGAAAACGTCCCGCACAGCAAGCTCCCTATGTTCAGCCGCGGTAACGGCTTGATAATTACAGTCATTAGAGAGATTGTTCAATTCACGTACAAACTCGGCTAGCGTTTCTGTAGGCCGCTGACGGCGAGTCGTAAACACGTGGCGTGCATAAATCTCGTTAATGGGCCTAACGTACATTTTGTCCAATATCGCCAGCACTGCGGTGTAAGAACCGGCCGGGTTTAGCTGTGTGGAGATTCTGTGGCTTACCCTCGCGTGCAGTAGGCTGAGCTTTTGTTCCTCCGTTGTTTCACCGGTGCTGGCTTCTGCTAGGTAGGCCTTAAAACATCTCAGCCAGTGGGAGAAAATTTCTTCAGCCTCTGCATCCTGCGGGTCGGGTTCTAGGCGTCCGGGCTTGAGGGCTGCTTCCATGATTTACTTCGACTGTTTCGTAAGTATATTAAATTGATGGAACCATCAACCCTACGGACACGTGCTTGTAGGATTAGAATAGCGGTTTTAATATACTTACAACAGAGCCAGCCTGTTCGCCGTTGAACTTTCGATTAACTGGCCGGCTGGCTCTGTGGCACGGATCTTTATACAGCAGCTCCAGGGGGAGGAGTTATGGGCAGAGCCAAGGGGGGAGCCCAGTACAAACTCTCGAGTACTCCCAGAGCTACTCCCCTGGTGGTCAAGTAGTGCAACTGCACTTACAATATCGGTACATATATACAATGGGAACAGAGTGACATTGGTAACTTATAATACCGTGTGAATCTCATTCACCACACCTATATAATTTCTCACTACAGCACTGATCCCTTCCTTTACCAGCAAAGCTACACCACTTCCTTTTCCTTTCTGTCTATCCTTCCGAAATACCTTGGATATACAACCCTCAGACCTGGGGCAAAATTCTCCGACACCCAGCTGGGTGGGAGAATCGGCCAGGGCCGCCAAAACTCCCGCCCCCGCCATGTCCAGAATTCACCCACCCGCAAAAAGTCGGCGTACCGCCAATCCCGCCGCCCGCCTCAGAGAGTGGCGGGGGTCGGCGGGAGGCTACGGGTTTCTGTGCTGCCGTTATTCTCCGGCCTTCGATGGGCCAAAGTCCCGCCACTGGGAGGCCTCTCCCGCCGCCGAGGTTTGAACCACCTCTGGTGCCGCCGGGATCGGCGGTGCGAGCGGGCCCCCGGGGTCCTGGGGGGGGGGCACGGGGCGATCGGACCTGGGGGGTGCCCCCACAGTGGCCTAGCCCGCGATCGGGGCCCACCGATCGGCGGGCGGGCCAGTTCCGTGGGGGCACTCTTTCTCTTTCTCTTCCGTGGGGGCACTCTTTCTCTTCCGCCGCCGCCACGGCCTACACCATGGCGGAAGCGGAAGGGAATCCCCCAGCGCGCATGCGCCACTGGTGACGTCAGTGCCAGGCGGCGGGCATCAAAGGCCGTTGGTGCCGGTTTTGGCGCCAGTCGGCGTGGTGCCAACTGCCCCGGCGAGGGCCTAGCCCTCAATGGAGCGGAGAATTCCACACCTTTGGGGAGGCCCGACGCCGGAGTGGTTGGCGCCACTCCGCTACGCCAGGACCCCCCCGCCCCGCCAGGTAGGGGAGAATCCCGCCCCTTGTCTCCTTGTAACTATGTCTCAATAATCACCATAAAATCATACCCCTTTGTCTCTATTTGTGCTGTTAACTCATTAATTTTGCTCCGTCTGCTTTGTGCATTCAGGCACAAAGCCTTTAGGTTTGTTCCTTTATCAAATTTCCCACTCGTCTGATTCCTTGGTGCAATATAATGATCACATGTTCTGTCCCTTTCTTTTATTTTTTGGTAATAATCCACCTCATCACTAACCTGCACTCCTACCATCTCCTTTAACTTTGATTTTCTACTTTTTCATGTAACTGAACTCTCCCCTCAAATATTTAGTTTAAAGCCCTATCTACAACCCTACTTATGTGATTCGCCAGGACTCTGATCCCAGAATGATTCAGGTGGAGACCTTCCCAACGGAACTGTGCCCTCCTTCCCCAGTACTGGAGCCAATGTCCCATGAATTCAAATCATTTCTCCCACACCAACGTTTGAGCCAAGCATGTACCTCTTTAATCTTTTTGAACCTGGTGCCAATTAACTCGTGGCTCAAATAGCAATCCAGAAATTATTACCTTTTTGGTTCTACTTTTTAATTTAGCCCCTAGCTGCTCATATTCACTCAGCAGAACCACTCTCTTTGTTCTACCTTTGTTGTTGGTACCTACATGGACCACAACTGGACTACACCAGTTTTTATTTTCCGCAATAATCTTTGATGCGACACCTTAACAAATTCCTTCCAAAAATCTAAAGTATAGTACATCCACTGGTTCCCCTTTATCGACAGCACCTGTTACTTCTTCACAGTACATCACAATCTTTGAATTTACTGTTCTCTCTAGTCCACTGAGTAAACTTCCTGTTTCCAACCCTCCTCCCACGCCTAAGCCTGAACTTGCATCTTTCTTTAGTTTTTCTCAAAGCTCATCTTGTCCATGACCCATCTCCTGTTCGCAACCTTATTCCTAGTAAACTACTGACCATCCAACTTCCTTCCCTAGCTCCTATGTTAGCTGAAATTGTGAGTAGTTCTCTTTCCTCAGGTAATTTATCTCTAGCCTTCAAATCTTCATTATCCCTCCCTTCAAAAGTAATTTTTGAATCTTCCTTTATTGCTTGCTACCGTTCCATCTCCAGCATCCTTGAGCGTGTTGCCACCTCCCAAATAATCTGTGCCCATTTTTCCCCTCAAATTCCATGTTTGAATCCCTCCAATCAGGTTTCTGCTCCCATCACAGTACTGAAACTGATCATGTCATAGTCACCCTATGTAACTGCAACAAGATTGGAACATGAGTAAACTTTCCCTCCTTGTTCCACATGACTTGTCTATGGTCTCTGACACTTTGGACCACACTATCCTCCTCTCCTGCTTTTCCACTGTTGTCCAGCTGCCTGGGACTCCTCCTGAACGGTTCCATCCTGATGTGCCTAGTTAAAACCAGAGAATCACCTTCATTAGGTGCGGTGTCCTCCAAGGATCTACCTTGTCCCTCTCCTATTTCTCACCTACATGTTGCCCCGTGGTGCTATTATCTGAAAATGTTGTTTTCACATCTACGCTGACATGATGCATGAATCTCGGCACCACCTCTCTTGACTGCTCATCAGAGATTTGGTACTTACATTTCCTCCATTTAAATACTTGGAAGTCTGAAGCCACTGCCTTCAGTCCCTGCTCCAAATTCCAATCCCTAGCCAATTACTCCATCCCTCTCCTAGCAACACTCTTAGGCTGAGCCAAACTGTTTACAACCTTGGTACCATAATTGACCCCAAGTTGTGATTCAGACAACATATCTGCGCCATTGCAATGATCTATTTCTACCTCTGTAACATTGCTCAATTTCGCCTGCCTCAGCTGATCTGCTGCTGAAGCCCTCATTCATGGCTTGGTTACCTTAAGACTTGTCTAACCCAATACAATCCTGTTGGTCTTTCACATTTTATCAGCCATAAACGTGAAGGCGGCTGCCAATCCACAGCCCATGTCTGAACGCACCGTCACCTATCATTCTATGCTCACTGATCTGTTATTTTTAATGAATTTAGTGCGCCCAATTCCTTTTTTCAATTAAGGGGCAATTTAGCTTGGCCAATCTACCTACCCTGCACATCTTTGGGTTTGTGGGGGTGAGACCCTCGCAGACACGGGGAGAATGTGCAAACTCCACTCGGACAGTGACCCGGGGCTGGGATCGAATCCGGTCCTCTGTGGCGTGAGGCAGCAGTGCTAACCACTGGACCGCTATGCCGCCCGTCTCACTGACCTATGTTGCCTCTCACTTAAACTTTGTGATCTTATGAGATGGGGTTATTCCTAAGGCCATGGCTGTGAAGGAACTATAACAAAGGCCAGAGCAAAATAGCGGAGGACAACAGGCACGGCCATTCTCAATTTAACAGTATTTGTGTTGCAATGCCAAGTATTGATTGATAAGCCAGTTCACAGCTGAAAAACCACTGATTGTGTTGTTTGTTCAAATTATTAATAGCTCCCGCACTTGTTTAAACTTGCTGCATTTCTATTCATCACTGAAAATTATCAGGTAATCAGGTACCAAATATTCACAAACAATTGATAATCAAACATATCCAAAACAGCAAAGAAAAGGTATTCTGACTCATTTGAACCATCAGATGGATAGGGTCAAGAAAAACACTTGTTAAAACGTTTTATCACGCTTTATTAAAAAGGCAAATAATCAACATGTTCTTTCTCAATTTAACCAATGAACTTTGTAACCAAAATGGTTGACCAAGCTAAACAGGCCGTGGGGAGGGAATCAAGCATTTGGAACAAACAAGTGGGCAGCATGGTAGCACAATGGTTAGCACAGTTGCTTCACAGCTCCAGGGTCCCAGGTTAGATTCCTGGCTTGGGTCACTGTCTGTCCGGAGTCTGCATGTTCTCCCCTTGTCTGCGTGGGTTTCCTCCGGGTGCTCCGGTTTCCTCCTACAGTCCAAAGATGTGCAGGTTAGGTGGATTGGCCATGTTAAATTGCCCTTAGTGTCCAAAAAGGTTAAGTGGGGTTACTGGGTTACGGGTGTGGGCTTAAGTGGGGTGCTAATTCCAAGGGCTGGTGCAGGCTCGATGGGCCAAATGGCCTGCTTCTGCACTGTAAATTCTATGATACTATGATATTTAGAGTGGAGTAAAAACCAGAGTAAGCTGCACCAAGAGTATATGTGATAGCAATTGGAGTAACTCTCGGGCAGCATTTGGGATGTTCTGCACTAACTGCCAGAGAGAGGAACGGAGGGAAACACTAAGTGATGCAATTCTGCAAGAATCCCGTGAACAAATTTAAACAGGATCAGCAATACAAAGCAGCTAACAAACATACACAAGTTGGTACAGTCTCGCTGATAGAGGCCAGGAAGATAGTCATTATTCAAACTAGAATTATGAAGCAGAATATTGAGAAAAAAAGTTGAGAGTTTTACAACACATTGAACTAACTTATAACTTACATGACAAAGCAGCATTTAATGTTGACAATCAGTGGAAATTGAAGGGAGTTCAGAGAAGGTTCACTTGAAGGTTGATCCCTGGGATGAGGGCGTTGTCTTATAGGGAAAGGTTGCACCCATTGAGTTTTGATACTCTTATGAAACATTTAAGATTCTGAGAAGGTTTAGGGTAGATATACAGAGGGTGTTCACTCTCATGGACTATTTAGAACTGGGGGGCACAGTTTCAAAATAAGGGGTCGGGCAGCACGGTGGCACAGTGGGTTAGCCCTGCAGCCTCACGGCGCCAAGGTCCCAGGTTAGATCCCAGCTCTGGGTCACTGTCCGTGTGGAGTTTGCACATTCTCCCCGTGTTTGCGTGGGTTTCACCCCCACAACCCAAAGATGTGCAGGGTAGGTGGATTGGGCAGGCTAAATTGCCCTTTAATTATAAAAAATTAATTGGGTACTCTAAATTAAAAAAAAAATAAGGGGTCTACCATTTAAACTGGAAATGAGGAGGAATTTAGTCTCTGAGAAGATCGGTAGTATTTGGAATTAGTCGACAGATTTTTACAAGAGGGTCAGAGGTTATCGGGGTAGGCTGGAATGTGGAGTTAAGGCCACAATCAGATCAGCCACGATCTTATTGAATGGCAGAGTGGGCCTGCAAGGCCAAATGGCCTACTCTTATTTCTTATGTTCTTATGAAAACTTTAACACTCCACATATGGATTGATTCCTCCAATTGATGGGGAAAATAACAGCTTGATGGAGTAAACTGTGCATTAAGAACGCACACTTCACCTCCCCAAACTATGTTGTCCAAAGCTTTCTAATGATATTTTCTTACTGTTTGTACACTAAAAATAACACAGTGGCGACTGACAATGAAGGAAAAACAATGATACAGAACACTGAAATCAGTGAGGGCCGTCCAAAACAGAGGCCCGAGGCATCATGTCACAATCACGTCACCAGGACCATTTGAAAAGTTCCTGATGGACAGTGTGTTTGCCTGTTCCCAGCAGGGGTTGCTTAAGCATGCATTTTATGGTCCACACAAGTAGGACAATGTTGAGGTACAAAAGAAACCACCGGTGAAAAGGCCCAAAAGCTTCTCTGGGGAGGATTTCTGTAGGGTCGGCAGGGACCAGGAGTGCTGCTCCTGGATTTACGGTAATACTCTCTGAGCCGCTGCGAGGCCATAATCGATTGCCTCAGGGACCAGCTTACCCTCAGGCCTGATTAGCCAGTTCAGTGTAAGAGTTGTGCCCAGTCATGACGCCCCAACCATCATAAGTGTGGGGCAGGATTTATGAACCAGCTGGGTTTTGCTCTCACTATTAATTTTGTCTGTTTGTAAAAGACGTTCCGAGCTTCTCGACTTTGGACTTGTTTTGGGCGCAAATTAAAGATTGCCCGCTTCCTCTGAGAGAGTTTTCAATCCACCTATTGCCTTAATCCTCTTGTTTGATGACTCCCATTTCTAAGCCAGAGCAGCAAGCTCAGAGACGTCAATGGGTTTGTTAAGAAATATATTTGCCTTATTCAGTTCAATATGATCCATTGCAATTTATCACAAATTAAATATTTAAAATAAGCACTTAAAAACAGATAAAAACAAGGAATGAAAACCAAATCAAGATAACTCCGAAAGTAATTAAATATTGCACTCAGAGAACAATGCCCGAAACACAGGCCAACTCTTTAAAACTAAACAAACACATACATGTTAAAACATCAGCCATTAAATTGTTGTTTCCTTTTGCTAACTCTCCTCCCCCTTTAAATGTGTCTGAATGCTCCTCGGTATCTTTGTTTCACTGATCATCATATTACTTCCTCACTTATTTGTTTTTGACAAGGCATCTTTATTCCCATTTACATTGCAGAAAATGTACATAAGACTCTATCTCCAGGTGGCCTCCTTTTTCCCTAGAACTAGGTTTGACCTCACTACAAACTACCACCTTTTACAGATTTTTATGTTTTTTGTTTCAAGATATATGAAACTGGTAAAATGCAGTACGGTCATCATGTAATCCCGATGCAATTTCTCAGTCTAGATTACTGGCCTTGATTTAAACAAGACATCCAGGAACAGCAAGTCAATTAGCCTGCAACCCAAAATCAGATTGCCCCTTCAGACTCATTACTTCCATTTTAACATGAGGGCAGTAAATAAATCACACACCTGAAATTTCACCCAATTCTCCTGTTTACAGGGTGCTAACCACCTTGCAGTATCACTCCAGACACTTAATCGATAATGCAAATAGAGCAGGTGGCTCTTGCTGGTATTCCATCCTACATCATGCCCCACTCATTTAACACCCCTTTGTCCTTATTGACTTCAATTGCTCCTGGTCCATAAACAGCTCAGATTTAAAATTCTCATCTTTGTATTCAAAATTTTCCATGATCTTGCCCCTCCCTATCTCAATTACCTCCCCCCAACCCAACAAACACTCCCAAGAATTCAGTGTTTGTCAAACTCTGGCTCTTTGTAGATTTTGTACATTCCCTGACCTCCTTCACCCTATGGCTGTATTTCTGCTACTTTGAGCTCTGAAATTATTTTGCCTCCCCTCATTTAAGATTAGACTTTGCCTCACTGATGATGCTTTTAGTCCTAATTGTCACATCTCCCGCTCAACAGGTTGGAGATAATCACCAATCATTTGTTACTTCAAGAACAATAACATTTTAGGCGCAAAACTATTCAATCTCCTGGGCCAGGATATATATCTTTAATTTAATAAAATGAGAGTACAATCTCCAAAAGCAGACACTGACTGGTAATAAAACATATTCATTTTCCTCTTACTTTTTAAAAAAATTCTGGATTATCTCTCTCTATGCGCGAATATGAAGGCTGGATTCTCCCTGCCTGAAAAGGGACAGGCAAGTAGAGAAGAACTAGGTCAAGTTTGGTGCTGAAGCCTGCAACCATCTTGCATTCCCTCCAACCGTTCTTGCTGTAACTGCTACTGGCTGTGCCGTCCCCTGCACACCATGGAGAAGCGAATATGAGGCAGCATCCAGGCCTCTGGCCCATTTCCTTCCTACCATTTTGGAAATAAATACACTGCATTTATATAGCAACTACAATACACCCAAAATAATTTGAAAGCAATGAAAATTTTTGAAGTGCCGTCACAATTTGTAAGGGAAGTTAAGAAAGAAGCCGTGTGGCCAGCTGACACAAAGGAGAGCTCCACGCAGAGGAGCTGGAGGATTAACGCAATCAGTTGTAAACACAAAAAGAAAGCAGACATAGGCAAAGAGGAACACAGAATACTTGTGAGGAGAAGAAGCACAATACGAGACGGGGCCAGGATTCACAGCCCCGCGATGCCAACATCGCAAATCGCAATCGGGTGCCCGGCCAAGTTAGAGGTTCGTGCCAGGCGGCAAACTGACCGCTATGCTCCGGCTCCCACTGGCGGTGGGATTGGGTTTGCGCCTGCATGGCAACGGGAGGATGCTAATGAATGCAAATGGGTCCTAAGGCCCCAATTTCATTCACTTAGTGGGTCGGTATCAGTTTCCGGGGCCCCTTTGATTCTCCTGCGCTCTGGACCAAGAATAGGTGGGGTTACTACAGGTATCACCAAACGTGAACCTGATGTGGTGAACCTCGCGGTGGGCCAAGGGGGTAACTCCTTAAGGGAGTTGTCCCCAAAGTCCCCCCTACACAAAGGGAGTCAAGTGCTGTCAATTTCCAGTTTAGCACTTCAAAATTATTCAAACGTGAAGGGCAAGATTGGAATGCACTTAATTCTCGTTGATGTGGTTGACGTTTGTAAACATCATGGTTACAGCACTTAGAGTTACTCATCCATGAAGATGATAAATGAAGCAAGGCCTACAGCTGGTTTGTGAAAGCTGTCAATCACAGCCCACTACCAGAAATTAATTGTTTGCAGCTAATGGATCGGTGGGGTTTAAACACGGGTCATAGCTGTTCTCTTTCCAGGAATGCACACGTGTTGCTTCCAGGTGAGTGGTACATACTGTAATTCTTTTCACCGCCCCTGTCTGGACTGCTCTCTAGTTTCCAGACAGGGGTCTCTTTTCTGGGAGGGATCTGTGAAGGGGGGGGGGGGGGTCCCCTCTATTTAGGGTGTCTCTGTAGTGGGGGGTTCTTTTAGTTAGGGACTCCTCTAATTAGGGAGTCCCTGTGAGGAGTCTCTTGTTAGGAAGTCCCTGTGGGGGGTCCCTCTAGTCAGGGTCCCCCTTATTTAGGATGTCCTTGTGAGGGCCTCCCTAATTAGAGGATCAGAGGAGGGGTGGGGGGGCCTCCCTAATTAGATGATCCAAGGAGGGGGTGGGGGGGGGGGGTCAAGTCGGGTCACCTCCATACTTGAGGGAAGGGGGGGACACCCATAAAATCTACGGGTGTGGGGGCACTACTTTGCGATGGGAGTAGGGCGGGGAGAGGCTTATTTGCAGTGCGGGGTTGCCAGCCACAGGGCTTTGCGGGATTCCTTCAGGTGCGAGATACTGAATTGCTTAGTGACACATCAGTAACAATTCACCTCCGGCGGGAAAACAGTCTCCGAAAGGAAAATCCCAGCCAGGAACTCTTGAAGATAATGTGTAAGCTGGCTAACAAGGTGTAAAACCGGAAAAGCTGTGTGAATAGTTTTCCTAGAAGTCACCAAACTGGGAACCAGGGTGTTATTGGCTGGTTGGCAAGCAACTCTGGAAAGCGGTCATCAGGATTGTCACGGTCAGAGCGAGTTTATGTCAAGGTGTGCATTGCTGATGATAATCTTACCCATGAAAACTATTGTTAGAAAGGACTCCTGATCTACCCTGCATGAATAAAAATTGTAGAACTGTGTAATTATGTAGTGCCACATTTGTGTGGGGAGTGCTGCCCCTGCTTGTGGCTGCATAAGATGCATCTTTATTGTAGAATGTTTAAAGTGAAATTTACCTTTTTTGCATGAATATTATTTGCTTGCTAATTAATGTTTAATTTGTGTTGGTTCTGATTAGTGTTAAAACTAAAAGCCACAACCAGCAAAATCTTGTTGGTGATTTCTTCATTTGGGGATCATTCAGTAAATTAAATTTAGTTTTTTGGTTATTTATTGACCTGAAACTGTTTCGCCCGTCATTGACACTGCCAGATCTGCTGAGTATTTCCAGCACTTTTAAAATTTTAGTTAGACCCCCGCTTCCCTCAACAGATCCTTGTTGAATGTCCTTCATTAATCCTCTCAGCAGTGATTTGTATCCTCTCTCAGAATTGTTTCCAAGAAATTGTCCATTGGCTAAATTAATAATCTTTATTAGTGTCACAAGTAGGCTTACATTAACACTGCAATGAAGTTACTGTGAAAATCCCCTAGTCACCACACCAAGGCCCCTGTTCGAGTACACAGGGAGAATTCAGAATGTCCAATTCACCTTACAAGCACATCTTTTGGGACTTGTGGGAGGAAACCGGAGCACCCGGAGGAAACCCATGCAGATACAAGAACATGCAGACTCTGCAGTGACCCAAGCCAGGAAAGGAACCCAGGTCCCTGGTGCTGTGAAGCAACAGTGGTAACCACAGCTACTGTGCCATCAATTAGACTGATTGGCCGATTATGACTTGATCTATTCCGTCTTCCCTTTTGAAACAATGATATGTTAGCCATCCTCCAATCCTATGGCCGATACCTGTCGCCAAAGAGGAATGGAAAATGGTGGTCAGGGCCTCTGTTACTTCTTGCGAGCCTGATGATTTATCCACATTCAAGGATGTTAAATGCCTTACTATTTCCTCCCTATATTTATTCCATCCAATTATTTCACATTCTTCCTGAATTGCAATGTCTGCTTCATCCCTCTCTTTTGTGAAAACTGATGTATTCATTAAGAATTTTGATCATATCATCTGGCTCTGCAAACAAGTCTGTAACTGGGCTACATTTTCTTTGGTGTATTCTCTATGTATTTATAAAACATATTGGGGTTGTCCATGATCTTACTTGCTGATATTTTTTCATGCCCTCTCTTTGCTTTCCTAATATCTTTTTAAATTTTACTCTTGCATTTTCAACACTCCTTGAGGCTTTCTGAAGCATTGAGTTCTAGACATCTGGCATAAGACTTGTTTCTTTGCCTTACCCATTCTACATGCTCTCTCCATGGTCTGGATTTGAGACTCCCACATATTTTCTTTTTGGGTACATATTTATTCTGAACCCCCTTTCCTTGAATACTTCCTACTGCTCAAAATCTGATTTACCTTCAATTAGCTGCTTCCAGTCCACTTTTACCAAATCACATCTCTGGTAAAGGTGGCCTTTTCCCAAGTTAAAACTTGGTCTATTCAACTGAAACATGATCACTACCACCAAAATATTCTCCCACAGATACAGCTTCCACCAAGTCTAAAACAGCTCCTTCACGTCGGGCTTGTAGAGGATCTGATGAATGCATTTTCAGAATTCTGAACACGCTGTACCTTTACACTGAATATACCCAAGTTAATCTTTGCAGAAATCACAAACAGCAAAGTCAACAAAGAAATCATAGGGTAAAACTGCACTGAAATGAATTTTGAGCTTTTGGCTTTGAGAAACTTGTATTATATCTTATATTTGCTCTAGCTTTCAGAATAATTTCAAGCGTCACCTCTATTGGAACCTTTCAGTTTGACTGATACATTTTCAGATAGCAGTATTGCGCATTTCCCAGGTCAGGCACATTATTACAATTGTCCATGTGATAGGGTGGTTAGAAGGTCACACCACAGAGCGTTGCTCACTCAGAGCATATTAGAAACTGTGCTGTGATCAATCTGATTGCTTCTGACCATCCAATAAATTGTGGGGCCAGGAATTTCTGACACATACTATTGAATAGTCCTGATTGTCATAGAAGCAGGAGGTGATTGTTAAAATGGACAGTGATTTTGCTTCCTTTCAACCGAATAAATGAATTGAGTTGTGGTTTAGAGAGTTGTTCACAAGATTGTATCCTGCAGGGAATGGTTATGAGCAATGAATGATGCGCCTCGTTGTCTTTTCTCACTCTATCTGTACATGAATATGTACCTACACAAAAATATAATGAATTCATTCTTTTATTCAATCCTGCAGATTTTAATATTAGGAAGATCCATTAAGATGATGAGAGACCCACTTCCATGGCGGCACGATAGCACACTGGTTAGCACTCGTGCCTCACAGCATCAGGGTCCCAGGATCAATTCCAGTCTTGGGACACTGTGTGGAGTTGCACCTTCTCCTCATGTCTGTGTAAGTTTCCTACAGGTGGTTTTCTCTCACAGTCCAAAAATGTGCAGATTAAGTGGATTAGCCATCATAAATTGCTCCTTAGCATCTAAAGATTAGATGGGGTTACAGGGTTGCCGAGATAGGCGGGAGAGTGAGCCTAGGTAGGGTGCTCATTCGGAAGGTCGGCACAGACTCGATAGACCGAATGGCCTCCTTCTGCACTGTAGGTATTCTGTGATTCTATGACCACCGATGGAGACGAATTTGAAATAAACTATCTGCAATTACGTTGGAAACTTAATTGGAAATAAAAGGAAGCAGCACAACACCCAAGACTCCCACCAGGAGCTTCACGACAACTCATCACCAGATCCCAATCTTTAGTGACAGAGAATATCGCAACACTGAATTTCAAATAATTTAGAGTTGATATTTTAGATGCTGCAAATGCACCGGGTTACAGTTTCCAGCTCACTTAGCAATAATAAGAGTCTGAAAAGACAAAAGTCCCATATCCAACTTGGTACACAGTCCATCGAAACGTAGTTCAGTTATTGAGATGAAACGATTTTTAAGAACAGAATGTTTGCATTCACATAACCCGAAGGAGAAGTGATCCAGAGAATGAGAAAACGAAGTTAAAGGAATCACCAAATTTGATTTGTCAAGGTGACAGATACGCAAGCATCATTTGTGGCAGTTCAAAGCATGCTTATTTGCAAAATTAATCTAGGGCATGGCAATGGAAAGATTTTCAAGGCAAATGTTCCCGTGCTTCAGGCTACTGGATCACCTGAGCGGTAGTGAACACAGGAAAAGTGGGTGGAAAGTGCACAGACTCCGACTGGAGTTGGCCTACTTTAGACAAAAAAATTAAGATAAGCTTCCATATGGCTGTCCACTCCTCCCAGCCTAACTTCCTGTATATTCTCACAGTCCAGGCAATCTGATTATCCCAGGCACAGAAAGAGGAATGCCTGCCCCCTAAGATTTGGATTTAAATCTACATCATATTCAAAACCTATCGAGTTGGAAAGACAGGATTCACAGTCTGATGGACAGAATATCAACATAAATTAAGGGCAGCACGGTGGCCTAGTGGTTAGCACAACCGCCTCACGGCGCTGAGGTCCCAGGTTCGAATCCCGGCCCTGGGTCACTGTCTGTGTGGAGTTTGCACATTCTCCCCGTGTCTGCGTGGGTTTCGCCCCCACAACCCAAAAATGTGCAGAGTAGGTGGATTGGCCACACTAAATTGCCCCTTAATTGGAAAAAATAATTGGGTAATCTAAATTTAAAAAAAAATAAAAACAAAAAAAAAAAACAAAAAAAAAAAACATAAATTAGGCGTACACATATAGGTGGTAGTGGTAGCATTAAATCATTAAAATTATAGGTATGCACAGTCACAAGTCAAACCATTTCTAGAGCCATTCGATCACAGGACATGCATGAAAATATGTATCTTAACAGTTAGAAATTAGAAGCTTTGGACTTAAATAGATTTACAGGAGTCTCTGAATAATGATGCCTGAACAGAGGTTATTTTAATGTTTCTATAATGTAATTTGAGGTCAGTCTACATTGAGAATGACAAGGGGCGGTACGGTGGCATAGTGGTTAGCACTGCTGTCCCACGGAGAAGGGCTCGATCCTGGCCCCGGGTCACTGTCCGTGTGGAGTTTGCACATTCTCCCCGTGCCTGCATGGGTCTCACCCCACAACCCAAAGATGTGCAGAGTAGATGGATTGGCTACGCTAAGTTGCGCCTTATTTGGAAAATAATTGAGCACTGTAACTTGATTTTAAAAAAAGAGATTGACAAGTACAGTCCCTTTAAGCATCAGCCAAAGACAAGAACATTGAACTCAACACAAAAGAGCAGTGAGGCAGGGGGGAAGCAATTTAGTTTCTTTTTATTAAGAGTACAACAGCTACTTTTCAGTTATTCCAGAGTATCCTGCAGGCTAACAGTTAATACTGTGGAACATGATCACACAGTCTGATGAACAGAGATCATACAAGTTATCCCAAACAATAACAATTCACATCACATCTACTTTCTCAAAATCCACTCTCTACTGTTGCAGGCACACTAAAAAACATTTCTCACCTTCACAGTGAATTGTGATGATACCTGGGCACCATCTAAACTGAATAAGTAAAAAGTAGTTTGTCGCTTTATAATAAATAGAGGCTCAAACAACAAGAGTAGAATCCTTCATCAGAGGACTGTGTTCTTTGTAAGTCCAACTCCTGTTTCTCCCAAGTCTGTGATTTTGTTTTTGTTGAAAACTATCTTTGGATAAATAGTTACAGGCAGGAGTAGACGACCTTGTGTACTGAACTCTCAACGCTGTCAGGAATCCACCATTAGGTGGCGAGTGTGGGTGGCCTGGCTTCACTCATCCTCAAGAGTTTCTCACTGACCATGTGGCAAACCACTCTCAAGTCAACAGCTGCCTCTGAAGCATGGCTGGAATCAGGAACTTGTTCTCCAGGGAATTGTGGGCTCAACAGTGGCGGAGAGGGATTGTGCAAACCCAGGCAACTAGCCATCACCTGAAGCACTGGGTTGCGGCATTTGTCAGGGGAAGTATAGAAACCAGGTTTTAATGACTGAAATGGTTAAGGAGTGTTATTGAAAAATGCTTTTTCTGAAATGGTCATCTCGGACACCAGGAATTACTTGATTTTCTTCCCAAAGAGAAGACGGGGTGGGGAAAGAGGCGAGGGACAATTACTATAAAGTGGTTTCCTGGCAACACACTCAAATCAGCTATATCAAATATATGCTTCTTAAGTGAAGGTAAAGGTTTCTCATCGTCCAGGTACCACAAAACTAAAATGATTTGAATCCAGCATTGTAATTATTAAAATTAGCATTATTAGCCTTCATCAAATCTTTGATCGTAGGATTCTATCCGAAACAATTGGAAGCATTATTACAAATTGTGTGGAGCTTTTCATCCAGTCTGGCAGTCTAGATTTCATTCATTAATTTTGAATAGCATTTGGGGGAGGAGTGGGTTGGGGAGGTGGGGGGCAGAAGTCTGAAAGCAATGAGTCAGAAAAAACTTGGGCAGTCTTTTTGTGGAAATATCTATTCTTTTCCTGAAGCAGAGTCCTCCATCTACTCATGTCAAGTACTTAACTGCCAAAACCATGATGATGCAGGTGAGCACCATTCCACCAATCATGATGAACTTATCCTGGAAGGCCCGTTTCTCAATGAGACGCATCACAGTATTTGACATTCCCAGCATATTTGCCACATCCAGAATCTTCTTTTGTGCTCCCTGCAATGATGGACAAATTATTAGACAAAGTGCACCACAAGACAGAAAAATATAGAGTACAACTGCAAAACCGTCACAATAGCCTGAGAAAGAGACCATTTTAAACACCCAAATTAGAAAAATTAATTATTCATTAATTATTTTATTGATATAAAAGTTCCCATGGCATTGTTTTGAAGAACAATTGCCCTCAGTGTCCTGCCCAATATTTATCCCATAACCAAAGTCCTGGAAAAGAATATTTACCTGGTCATTATCACATTGCTGATTATGGGACTTCATGGAGTGTAAACTGGCTGTCTCATTTCCTACATTACAACAGTGACCAAATTTTCCTTCCCAACAGCCTCAACCACCTCAAAGAACCAATGCAGCAGATTCATAGGTTCCCCTCCTAGTCACACACCATCCCAACTTCAAAATCTCTGTTCTTTCACTGTTTTGGAATGCTCTCTGTAACAGCAAAGCAGGGTTCAAGTAGTGATTCAACGAAGCTCTTCATCACCGCCTTTCAAGTGGAATTAAAAATATGCTGGTCTTGCCAACGACGCTCACATCCATGGTGAAGTTTTAAAAAATAATGTCCTGAGGTCCTGTAAGGTGCAATGTCAATGTTGAAAGTACAGAAGACTCATTGGTCAGTAGAATTACTCTGGCAGCAAAAGTTACAAAAGCTGACCATTCATAACCATAAGGTGATACCTAAAACCATCAATGATTTTGGCTCACCATCACCTTCTCAAGGGCAATTAGAGATGAGCAATAATTTCTAGATTTGTCAACAAAGTCCACATCACATAAAATAATAAAAACAACTAGCATAACAAATCAATTTACCATTGGTTTTACTGCTGTCTAAGGCCTGTACTGGCTGAACATTTGCTTAATTAGAATCAGTCAATGCACTTTAAAGTAATCAATTGCTTAAAGTGTCTTTTCATGTTTAAAATCAATCACGATATGAATAACACTATAATAATTACCTGAAGAGATTCTTACATTCTATCACTGGAGGCACTGTGGTACCACTGACAGAAGTAATTATTATGTGACAATTTTACATATTGCAGTGCAACAAGTTTACATAGACAGCTTGACAAAGTAACCAGATTCTAAATGTTAGCTCCGTTCCCACTCCACAGATGCTGTCAGACCTACTGAGATTGTCCAACAATTTCTGTTTTTGTCACATATGCAAATCCCATTATGAATGTGCAATTTATAATGGAAACATAAAAAAATAAGGAGAGAACTTATGATTCTAAAATGAAAATAGAATATCAGCATGTTTGGTCCTATTATACCTTGGCATATAACCCCATTCCAACTGAAGATTAATTACACTTGGCCTTGACTCAATGCGCTACACCACAGAAGACTGACGAATGACTGAATAATGAAAAAAAATACACACACAAATATGTATAATGTGTCTGGACAACAGCATACTTCAAAAACCAAGCAGTCCCGTGATGCAAAGCGAAGTTTGGAAATATTTGGGAGACCTATCAGGCCTCGTTGAGGAAAAACTGTCAAAGACAATGGAAAATGGGATCACTACACTAAAAGCTAGATTTTTACTTATCACTCACATAGCCAAAAGTAGAACTAATTGTGTTAAAAAGGTTTTTTTGGTAGGTTACAGCATGGTCAATGGAGTAACACCATGGTGGCTTAATGACAAAATTGTGTTTTATAAGATATTAGGCACGGTGGGGAGAGAACCTGATGCTGTGGACAAGATTCAGGTTGAAACAGGCTCTGGGATCCAGTTGGTCAGAGTTTGGGGTTATGAATGTTTGAAGAGATGGTATGTAGTCCTGCGATTTGATGGGTCAAATGTTTTTTTTAAACAATTTTTAAAATAGATTCTTTGCAATTTACTTTTTTTGAAAGGGGACCAATAAAGAAACTGCCCAGTTAAAAGTATTATATGTAAAGCAATTTATATGTGACAGTCATTTTTTCTCATGTTACCAAAACTGCCCTCAATTTGTTTCTATTAACTCGAGAGTCAAGATTCAATTCAGTATACAAGCATATGAAATGCTTCAGTAATTCACATCTATTAGATTGTTTCAGTTATCAGCGGAATCACATTATATTATAAGGTCATTGAGGAAATCAATTTGCAAACTTCCTGATGTTAAAACTAATTCTGGCAAATCTTCATTCACTCCTGCGGAGGTTCAATTATAGAACTCTGCACCCATATCAACATAAAACTATCGCCAAATCTGCATAGATTTAAAGCAAACAATACTGTCAATTCTTCCCACAGCAGAAATGTACAATCGTGGGTTGGCATAAATTATAATCTGAAACACTCAAATACCCAGACGTAGATAAATACAAGGCTGTGCATATTGGATAAGGAACCAGGTACACAAGATGAAAGGCCAGAATAGCAAAGGTGGCTAAGTATCTGGGTTTGATTATTGACCACCAAGGCCAGTGATTTATCTTATATTTGAGATATTTTAAACACAATTACAGTGTACTCAAGAAGCAAATTGGTAGCTGTCGCAAAACACTTACTAGACTGGAAATATCCAGTTGTATGAAGCAGTTCTCAATACATTTCAATGACATTTGATTAAAAGCCGAAACATGTTATTCCAGGATTGTGGAGATCACTGTTTAGGCCACGTTGTTGAATTCATAGGCTTGTGCATTTGAGTGCAATCCTTCCAAAATTACAAAGGTACATTGAAGACTGTGGGAAAGAATTGCAAGCCCTAAAGTGTGAAGAGACGTAAACAAAGCAGAACTTGTTTTTAATGAAGAAAAGGCTGATAGGACTGAGGCTGTAGATGGGAGGAAGCTATTTGACTCAGACTGTGACATAAGTTCACCAAAAAGGGCTCAAGTGAGATCTTGAAAGTTTTCAGCTGATCAAAGAGAACAAGCACGGATTTATTAGAACGGCGTGCCCGATGAACTTGGATTGAATTTTTTTTGAAGAGCGAAAAATGGAATGTCTATGGATTTTAATCATGGAGACTTGCAGAAGGCACTTAATGAAGTCTCTCATAAGAGAGACTGTTTGGTAAAGTTAAAGCTCATGAAATTGAAGGAAAAACATTTACTTGGTTAGTAAACTGGCGGAGCAGACAGAGCCAAAGCAGGATGCGCCCAGTAGTGTCCTGCAAGGATCCTCAACTATTTACCATATTTATTAAATATTTAAATGATGGGATAGAAGCTCACGTATCCAGGTTTACCAAAGACATAAAGATAGCTGGCATCGTCAGCAGTGTAGACAGAACCATAAAATTACAAGCAATATTAACAGATTAAGCAAAGGGATTTCAATATGGTAAATAGGAGGTCAGCTACGTTGGTCCTAAAAGAGGACAGACCAGAGCACTTTCTAAATGGTGAAAAGTTAAAACAATGGGGGTGCAAAGAAACTTGGAAATAGAAATTTATGGATGATTAAAGTGCCATTGACAAGTACAGAAAATAATCAAAAATGTTAATGGAATGCTAACTTTTATACCTGGAAGACGAGGACACCAGGATTGGGTGGGTTGTCATACGAGCAAAGGAAAGGACAGGCTAGGTTTGTATCCACTGGAGTTCAGAAGACTAAGAGGTGACTTGATTGACACATACAAGATTCTGAGAAGTCTTGACAGGGTCAATGTGGAGAGAATGTTCCCTCTTGTGGGAGAATCTAGTACAAGGGACCAGTGTTTAAACATAAGGGGTCACCCATTTAGGACAGCAATGAGGAATTTCTTTCTCTCAGAGGGTTGAGTCTTTGGAGCACTCTTCCTCAAAAGGTGGTGGGAGTAGAGTCTATGACTATTTCCAAGGTAGTGACAGATAGGTTCTTGATAAGGGAGTAAAAGTCTACCGTAGTGGGAATATAGGACGGAATTCTCCGACCCCCCGCAGGGTCGGGGAAATCGCCCGGGGCCAGCGTAAATCCCGCCCCCACCGATCGGCGTGCCCCCCGCGGCGATTCTCCAGCCCGCGATGGGCCGAAGTTCCGCCGCTGACAGGACAAAGGACAATTGTGTACACAAATAACTAACTGGGAGAATGATGTGGAGAATGATGTGGATTCACCTGAAGAAGGAGCCGTGCTCCGAAAGCTCGTGTTTGAAACAAACCTGTTGGACTTTAACCTGGTGTTGTAAGACTTCTTACTAACTGGGAGAAAGCCCACTTCAATGGGGAGGGAATGGATCTGGACAGAATTAATTGGAGTCAAATGTTAGCATGAAACCTGCAGTTGATCAATGGCTCTCTTCAAATAAGACATTGTTCAGGCAGTCAAGGTATATTCCCAAAAGGAGTTCCCTGGATGACAAAAGAGATAGAGATTAAGATTAAAAAGAAAATGTGTGCTTATGGCAGGAGTCAAGAGAGAAACAGGCTGAATATTGAAGGGCCATAGGGGAAGTGGAAGTGCAAATAAGTGAAGTTAAGGAGTATGAAAGAGACTGGCAGCTAACACAAAAGGAAATTTCAAAATCTTCTATCAACATATAAATCATAAAAGGCTGGAAAGAAGAGTAGGGCCAAATAGGAACCAAAAAGGAGATTTACACATGAAGGTACGAGGCATGGCTCAGGAACTAAATGAATACCTTGCATCTGATTTTACCATGGAAGACATTGCCCAGGCCGTGGTGAAAGAGGTAGTAATTCAGACGGTTGAAGGGTTTAAAATTAATAAGGAGGAATTGAATAGGGTGCATTTACTTGAAATTGATACGGCACCAGGAGCGGATAAGATGCATCAAGGGCACTTAGAAAACAAGTGTGAAAATTACAGAGGCACGGAACATAATTGCCCAGACGTCCTTAGACTGAGGGGTGGTGCCAGGGGACTGGAGAACTGAAAATCGTAAACCCTTGTTCATAAAAAGGTGTAAACTACCAGCCAGTCAGTTTAACTTTGGTGCTGGAGAAGATTCTAGAAACAATATTTCATTACAGAATTACTATTCACTTGGGAAAATGCAGATTACGTAAGGAAAGCCAGCATGCATTTGTTAATGGTAAACTTGCGAACGGACAGACTAGTGAGCAACGTTATAGCTCATGGAATAAAAGGGACAGTAGTAAAATGGATACAAAATTGATTGAATGACAAGAAAAAAGTATGTATTTTGGACTGGAGAAAGATTTGTAATGGAGGACAGAGACAAGTTGGTGTACTAGGCAGATGAAATTCACTGCAGAAAAGTGTGAAGTGATGATTTTGGTAGGAAGATCATTTCGAGAATGTTCTCAAAGCCTTTGACACCTATTTTACAGCAAAACTTTGTTATAGAATGGGCACGTTTTAACCAAAGGAAGTTTAATTGGGACGCAATAACCTGGGGAATCGATTGAATTATTTCCCACTGATTTGCATTCCCTAGCTAGTTCCTGTGGATAGGTGGTGCTGAAGGATGAGTTAATTAATCAATGATCGCATAGTCTTGAGCACCCAAGACAAAAAACTTTCTGGCTCCCTGCAGCCCAAAGATGCTCATACTTTAGACCCAACAGTCTAGTACATAAGACAGACCAAACTTAGAGAATTCAACCGCTCACTAAGTCAGCGCAACACCAAGGCTTCACATGACTCAGTTGATCGGATCGACTTACAGGCAGCAATCCCATCCATACGAAAACCCATCAACCCAGTTGAAAAAAAGTGGGAAATTCGCCAGCGGCAGCCATTTTGAGATTCTTGCATTGTGGTGCGAAGAACCAACATAGATACCAAGACTGCCCAGCAGGGGGTGCAGAATGCTTTCAGTGCATCAAAACTGAACATTTCTGAAAATCTCAACAATCTTTAATCAACGTTGAAAGCAAGGAAACATTTATGAAACGCTCTCTATCCATAAAATTGGAAATCGGACTAAAGATTAAATTACAGAATTTCCTGGGGAAGTTAATAGTCCAGACTACTGATCAGTTACAGTGCAAGTTAAACACTTCAATACCACCTTTAACATTGATACTAGAGCTACTAACATACTGGATGATCTTAACTGGCTTCCAATACCCCTTCCACCAACTTACCTACAAAGGAACATACAACGGATTAAGTGAGCAGGCAAAGCTTTGTCAGATGGAGTAGAATGTGGGAATATACAATTTGTCCATTTTAGCAGAAAGAATAGCAAAACAGTACACTAAATGGCGAGAGATTGCAGTACTTGATGGTAGAGGGATCTGGGTGTCCTGGCACATGAATCACAATAAGGTAGAATGCAGGTACACCAAGTGATTAGCAATACAAATTCAGTGTTAATGTTTATTGCAAGCGGAATGGTAATTAGAAGCAGGGGTGTTTTATTACAGCTGTATAGGGCTTTGGAGAGACCATATCTGATGTACCGTGTACATTTTGATCTCCTTGTTTGAAAGAAGATATAACTACGCTAGCAGTTCAGAAAAGGTTCACTTGACTTCTTCCTGGGATGAAGGACTTACCTTATGAAGAAAGGTTGAGTAGGTTGGGTCTTTGCCCATTGGAGTTTAGAAAAATGAGAGATGAGCCTATTGAAACATTCAAGAACCTGAGGGGACTTGATCAAGCAAGGACGATTCTGCCTCTGGGGAAGACTAGAACTCGGGGATACAACTAAAAAAATAAGAGGTCTTCCTTTTAAAAAGAGGATGAGGATTTTTTCCTCTCAGAGGGTTGTTAGTCTGTAGAGTTCTCTTTCCAGAAAGTAATAGAAGCTGCACCACTGAATGTATTCAAGGCAGAGTTAGATTTTTGACAGAAAAGTCAAGGATTATTGGGGGCAAACAGGAAACCAGAGTTGAGACCACAATCAGATATTCCATGATATTCAGGAATCACGGAGCAGACTCAAAGGGCTGAATGGCCTACCCCTTTCCTCAATTCTTACATAAGAACTAGGAGCAGGAGTAGGCCATCTGGCCCCTCGAGCCTGCTCCGCCATTCAATGAGATCATGGCTGATCTTTTGTGGACTCAGCTCCACTTTCCGGCCCTAACACCATAACCCTTAATCCCTTTATTCTTCAAAAAACTATCTATCTTTACCTTAAAAACATGTAATGAAGGAGCCTCAACTGCTTCACTGGGCAAGGAATTCCATAGATTCACAACCCTTTGGGTGAAGAAGTTCCTCCTAAACTCAGTTCTAAATCTACTTCCCCTTATTTTGAGGCTATGCCCCCTAGTTCTGCTGTCACCCGCCAGTGGAAACAACCTGCCCGCATCTATCCTATCTATTCCCTTCATAATTTTAAATGTTTCTATAAGATCCCCCCTCATCCTTCTAAATTCCAACGAGTACAGTCCCAGTCTACTCAACCTCTCCTCATAATCCAACCCCTTCAGCTCTGCGATTAACCTAGTGAATCTCCTCTGCACACCCTCCAGTGCCAGTACGTCCTTTCTCAAGTAAGGAGACCAAAACTGAACACAATACTCCAGGTGTGGCCGCACTAACACCTTATACAATTGCAACATAACCTCCCTAGTCTTAAACTCCATCCCTCTAGCAATGAAGGACAAAATTCCATTTGCCTTCTTAATCACCTGTTGCACTTGTAAACCAACCTTCTGTGACTCATGCACTAGCACACCCAAGTCTCTCTGAACAGCGGCATGCTTTAATATTTTATCGTTTAAATAATAATCCCGTTTGCTGTTATTCCTACCAAAATGGATAACCTCACATTTGTCAACATTGTATTCCATCTGCCAGACCCGAGCCCATTCACTTAACCTATCCAAATCCCTCTGCAGACTTCCAGTATCCTCTGCACTTTTCGCTTTACCACTCATCTTAGTGTCATCTGCAAACTTGGTTCTTATATGGGATTATAATACATGAACAAACTGAAATAAAATGAAAATCGCTTATTGTCACAAGTAGGCTTCAAATGAAGTTACTGTGAAAAGCCCCTAGCCGCCACATTCTGGCATCTGTTCGGGGAGGCTGGTACGGGAATTTAACCGTGCTGCTGGCCTACCTTGGTCTGCTTTAAAAGCCAGCTATTTAGCCCTGTGCTAAACCAGCCCCTAATTTGGATGCCATGTTCGTGAACACACTCGAGGTATCACTCAGTAAACAGTCTGAGAACTAATATTGGAAGTAGGGATACAGTTTGAGGAAACAAATGAAGACCATCCAGCCTTCAGGCTGACAAAACCTCCATTTGAGAATCCTGGTTGTTAAGGTGGCAGCAATAGAAAGATCCCTCTCCATGCACCCTCAAAACCCGAATGCTTTTTGAATCACTTTTTGCCATGAGTCCCTCCTACACAATGTCATAGCAAAGCATCCTGGACTTGCCCACGTAGTGATCTGCTTTGCACTAAGCAAATGTTCCAGTCCAAACTGCGTTTACTTTCTGATGTTTCATTTGCAGATACTGAAGCAGTCCATGTCCAAATGCAACAAGACCTGGACAATATCCAGGCTTCGGTTGACATGTGACGAGTAACATTTGCACTACAGAAGTACCATGACCATCTCCAACAAGAGAGGATCAAACCATCGCCCCTTGACATTCAATTACATAAACATCACTGAATCCCCAACCATCAACATCTTGGGGGGATAGGGATTGATCAGAAATTGAACTGAACTGGTCACATAAATACTGTGCTACAAGAGCAGGTCAGAGACTATAAATCCTGTGACAGGTAACTCACCTCCTGACTCCCCAAAGCCTGTCCACAATCCACAAGGTACAAGTTAGGAATGTGATAGAATATTCTCCCATTGCCTGGGTGAGTGCAGCTCCAACAACGCTCAAAATGCTTGACAACATCCAGGACAAAGCAGCCCTTCCTTCCAAAAAGATTCACTCCCTCCACCACCGACAAACAGTAGCAGCAGTGTTTACCATCTACCAGATGCGTTGCAGGAACTCACCACGGTTCCTTAGACAGCACTGTCCAAATCCACGACCACAACATCTAGAAGGACAAAGGTAGCAGATACCTGGGAACACCACCCTCCAATCCACTCACCATCCTGATTTGGAAATGTATCACTGTTCCGTCACTGTTATTGGATCAAATCTGGATACCTACACCACATGGAATGGAGTAGTTCAAAATGGCAGCTCACCCCCACCTTCTCAAGAGCAGTTAAGGATGGGTAATGAATACTGGCCTCGCCAGCGAAGCCCACATCCCTTGAGTGACTAAAAAGAAATATGCAACGGTGGTTGCAGTTTTATCTGCCTGCCCTAAACCCAGCTCACTGTCGATGGCTATCCCGTCCTTCCAGAGAATCAATTACAACTGAAAACTACAGTAGCTGGAGACACTCTTGCACAAAGAAAGGGTTTCCACAGGGAATCGGTGGCTGAGCAGATTGAGCAGAAATAATCACAAACAGTTTTAAATTGCTTTATGAGATATAGGAGATGGCAACCGCATGACTGTAATACTGACACAGCATGCCCTGTGCATACCAAGCATGTAGTTTTCCCAGAAGCTCAGTTTTCTTGCTACCTGACAAGGAGACTTTAAGGCAATAATCATTGGTGAAGGTGTTGCTATTTAGTTAGACTCCTGTAACTGACCCCAATATTGGTTATATCAAGACAAGCCAAGTGGCTCCATGGTCTTCACAGTGCATTGACAAATTGTATCCAACACCCCACCAGTACTGTAGAACGCACGGTTAGGATTGCAGAAACTTTAGGTGACACTGTGATTTAGCCTTTTAGCGTGGTTTTAAACTGGAGCCATTATTTCTTAATCGCTTTTATTCCTCAAATATTAGTATTTATAGAGTAGAGGTTACTAAAATATTGTCACTTCAGCAGGGACAGAGAAATAAAACAATGTAGAATGATAGAGAAAGCAAGTATCTCCTTCCATTCAATAAAATGAGAACAAAGATCAGAAAAATCTTTATTGCAGACATTTAGTTACCAGGCAGAACATAAAATGAATCCTCGACAAGCATTCTGCAAAGTGTGCTGGGGCCATCTAATTGTGGTTATACACTATCTGTTGTTTATATAGTTTACAGCTTAGATCATTTCTGAAGTTGTGAAAACAACCCAAGGACACAGATGTTTTCTATCTGGAGGCAGCCACTTTGGAATTGATGGTTAAACCTACGGCGTGGGAACCAAGATCTACTCATCAATAGATAGCCTGGATCTGAACCATCCAATCCCAGGTCAAAACCAAATCCAACCAACAGCTGGATAGTTTGGGCTTTTTTTTTTCAAAAGGAAAACAAGTGTAACACGTGCATTCCTGCTTTCTGACTGTTAACTTCAATAGCAAGTAAGCATATTGGCAAGAATGTTCCAGCCTGCCATGGAAGTGTAGTGCAAGTGATTCCGACTTCATTGAATTCTCTGCTCCCCGCTAGAAACAGGACGGCCTTGTGTTTCTCACAGTTTTGCTGTCTGCTCCTCAGTTCCCAGGGACCACACCTTAGATAAAGAGACTGACATGCTTCCAATTGACTGCCAACACAGATAGAGAAAAGGGCTATGACAGAAGTAGGGGAGGGGGGGGTAAATTTCAACTGAATGCTGAACAAACACACAAAAAGCACAGAAAAGCTAAGTCACATTCTCACACCTACCTTGGCAATTGGGCAAGCTTTTTTTCCACACTCTACAATGGAAATTTTAAAATAATTCAAACTTCAAGTAATCCGTCAGCATTTATAATCTACAGAATGCCTGTGACATAACAAGTACTGTAATTGTTGGAAATGTACCGTTTAATCAATGGGAAAGTTACATGGTTTGATAAGTATTCTTGCAATCATTTTTAAATGTGTATAAAACAACTCTTATCACTGAGATTGACAGAATGGGCGGAGTGGACTTTCCAAAAGTTTGATATTTATGATTTACGTCAAGTCCGTCAAGGCAGCTTCCAAAGTAATCACTGAAGTGACAATATTGCAGGAACGTTTACTCTATAAATACTGAAATTTGAGGAAAAAAAGTGATTGAGATATAATCTTTCACGTTTAAAGCCAAGCTAAAAGGCCAGATCGCAGTGATGTTTATGCATTACACCCAACAGTACATTCTGCTGTACCAGTGAGTGGGTCTGCATGCGGTTTGTCAGTGCACTGTGCCAACTATGGAGCCACTTGTCTTGATTCAGCCAATGCAGGGGTCATTTACAGGAGGCTAATTGAATGGTAACAGCCCAATCAATGATTATTGCCGTAAGTAAGTAAAGCGGGCATTGTCCCAGTAACCATTGGCTCCCCTTTGAAGGGGAGAGGTGACTGGTGGTAATTTAACTGGAAGATCACCACACCTCAGGCAAGGGGCAATGTTAAGAAGGCTGGGCCTTCGTGAATAACTTTAGCCGGTACAGGAATTGAACCCTCGCTGTTTGTGTCACTCTGCATCACAAACGAGCTGACCAGCCACTGAGCTAAACCATCCCCCAACCATATTACCTTATAACCTGGAGGAATGCACAACTAGAATTCTGCTAACAGGTTAGCAGCAGACGTTTTGTTCTCCCTAACATTATGCAAATACATTTCCGATTAGACTGTATTTTTGCACAGATCTCTCAATTACTAGGCCAGGCCCAAAACAAAACTGTTGCTGGCCAGTTCTGCAATTTAGAATATAACAGCAAATTATGAAAAATTACAATGAGCGCCTGACATAACCTTTCTTCTGTGAACACACAGAAGATTTTTAAAGAACAAAGAAAAGTACAGCACAGGTACAGGCCCTTCGACCCTCCAAGCCAGCGCCGACCATACTGCCCATCTAACCCACAACCTTCTACACTTTCGGGGTCCGTATCCCTCTATTTCCATTCAATTCATATATTTGTCAAGACGCCCTTTAAACGTTGCTATCGTACCTGTTTCCCCCACCTTCCCTGGCAGCAAGTTCCAGGGACCCACTACCCTTTGTGTCAAAAAACTTCCCTCGCACATGTCCTCTAAACTTTGCTCCTTGCATCTTAAACCTGTGCCCCTATCAGTCGATTCTTCTACCCTGGGAGAAAGCTTTTGACTATCCACTCTGTTCATGCCCCTCGGAATTTTGTAAACTTCTATCAGGTCGCCCCTCAACCTCCGTCGTTCCAGTTGAGAACAAACCGAGTTTATCCAACCTCTCCTCATAGCTAATGCCCTCCATTCCAGGCAACATCCTGGTAAACTTCTTCTGTATCCTCTCCAAACATCCATATCCTTTTGCCCGAAATTACCCCATAAAAGGTCAACAAGAGGATCAGTGAATGCAGCCACGTTAGCGATGAGCCCAGAAGCCATAGTGGTGCAGAATCCAGGACATTACAGGAGTAAGAGATCACATACAGGCATCATCTATCTATAATGTCATAATGTTCACACTGAGCACAACTTTTCCTCAATTAATGAAGTTATGCTTCATTCCTACAATGCTAAGAGACATTTAATTATTGCACAAAAATATATCTGTCTAATTTCAGCTAACAGCATCCACTCAACAGCTTTTAGCTTCTACAAAGTCAAGAATGATGATCTTATTGGGAACCAGCTAATATATTTATCACTGGAGAGAGTGAGGAATTGCTCTCTCCTTCCTCTTTCTCCCCTACCTTGCACGCCACAGAGGCTGGTTTAGCACAGGGCTAAATCGCTGGCTTTTAAAGCAGACCAAGGCAGGCCAGCAGCACGGTTCAATTTCCATACCGGCCTCCCCGAACAAGCACCGGAATGTGGCGACTAGGGGCTTTTCACAGTAACTTCATTTGAAGCCTACTTGTGACAATAAGCGATTTTCATTTCATTTCATATAGCACCTTTAAGCTGAAGAGACATCCCATTGACTTTCACAATTAGGAGCAAGGAAACTCATTCAAGATGGGAGGGATGGTTAGGGGTTGAGAGTGGGGTAAAAGCTTGATGAAAAAAACAAGTCCTAAATAAGTTTTTGAAGGTGATGATGCTTAGGCAGAAATTATCAAAGACAGATGTAGGCTCTTCCACCAAAAGTGGGGATGAAAGAGAGGGAGAGGCAGGGCAAGAGAGCAATAGAGAGTAAAAATGGGAGGGAAAGAAGGGGGAGGGATTGCAGTAGAGGCTGGAATCCAAGAAAATGCTCAGCACAGAACACGGTGGATATGTTTGCAGCAATAGAATGGTGCAATGTTATGAAGGAATTTTTAGACAAGGATAGGATTGTAAATTAAACATGTTGCTAAATATGTGGAAGATTAGTGAGCAGTAGCTGGACATGGAGCAGAGCAGACAATTAATGCACCCAAAAATTAAATTATTGCAGGGCAAAAGGAGCAAGGGTGGGTTGGCCAGTGACGTTTTTTGCTGGAAGTGGGTGCGGAAACCATTGTGGACCATAAAACCCTGCACATTGCATCTCTCTTGTAATTTATCAGTTGTTCTTTGCGTCCTAATCAATTTTCATTATTTCCTTCCATTTCAATTCACAAGCTTTTTTCTTTACTAAACTTTGTCAATCTTTCACCAACACTTTGTTGACAATGTAACCCGAGTAGAATTCATCATCTAAGTTTAGTATTTGTCGTTTTCATAAATTTTCTTTAATTTATATATCTAGCCTTTCTCTCTCCTTCAGCGACTATTCAGAGATGGACATTTTCTAACATCTAGCAAAACAAAACTTAATCTGTTCTTTGCTAAAATACCACCGTCCGTAAGGGCTCTCATGAAATGATGGCAACTGCCTATCTAACGACCAACCCTGTTTGATTGTGTGCGGTCCTAGGATATGCCAGAGTACATAGAACATAGAACAGTACAGCACAGAACAGGCCCTTCGGCCCTCAATGTTGTGCCGAGCCATGATCACCCTACTCAAACCCACGTATCCACCCTATACCCGTAACCCAACAACATCCCCCTTAACCTTACTTTTATTAGGACACTACGGGCAATTTTGCATGGCCAATCCACCTAACCCGCACATCTTTGGACTGTGGGATGAAACCGGAGCACCCGGAGGAAACCCACGCACACAGGGGGAGGACGTGCAGACTCCACACAGACAGTGACCCAGCCGGGAATCGAACCTGGGACCCTGGAGCTATGAAGCATTTATGCTAACCACCATGCTACCCTGCTGCCCCTGTAACAAAAATTGTGACCACTCTAAATGTGAGTACTCTAAATGTTGCTCTGAGGATTCTTCATAATACATCACCCATGCTGACAATACAACATGACACCAAAATCAACTTGCATTTATATAGTGCCTTTAATGTAATAAAACACTTCACAACATAAGGAGATATTAAGACAGGCAGTCAAATGCTTGGTCAAAGAGATAGGGTTTAAGTAATATCTTAAAAGAGAGATAGGTAGAGAGGCAGACAGGTTTAGAGAGCAAGTTCCAGAGCTTAGGGCCTAGGTAGCTGGAGGTTCAGCCATCAATGGAGGAGAAAGGAAATTCAGATCACTGCAGGAGACCAAAATTGGAGGCATGCAGAGAACAGGAATGGTTGGAGGTTTCAGAGATAGGGAGAGGAGTGACCCCCTACATTTAAATACTGTTACTACACCCTGAACAAGTGTGCGGTCAATTCCAACCCCACCAGTCCCAAGGTCACAGCACAAGTGAATTAACCAATAATTTTTATTAAAATTCCCAGTTTTTGTCCCTTGGCTGCCCAATAATTACAGTCACCAGGTTCTGTAAGTTGAAACGCAATCACTGTTTATTTATGACAAGAATAATGGTGAAATATGCAGTAAATGCAACTGAATAACAAGCTAACTTATTACCCCCTTTAACTGTCCTACCCTCGACCAACATACACAAGACTGACAAACACAGAGGAGAGGGGAATGAGTAAAAATAATAAGGAAGGAGTTCAAAAGATAAGTCTTTGCTTCCACTGGTGCTTCTGTAGCAGGCTTTCCTCACAGCACACTTGTTGATCAAACAAAGTCCTTGGTTTGCAACCTGTAACGATCTTCACTGTAGTTTAGAAATGCATTATTCAGATTTTCCTGGAGAGGCCCCTTGGGTTCACATCAAACTCTGCTTTTAGTCGTGGTTTATTTCCAGGCCTCTGCATTTTCTGGAGATAGAGTTGGTCAATTTACATCAGCCTTCTCTGCAGAGAGGTGGTCGGTTCTCCCCTGCTTGCAGCTTGTAATGGTTCCCCTGTACATAGATTCATACAGGCTGTCCGCCAGTTCAGGAACCCAGCCTTTCTGGAGAAAACGACCAGGGAGTAGACAGCAGTCCTTCTCAAGTTTTCTAACTGTCAAACTGAAACCAAAACTCAATCTTTGAAACATTCCAGTGGGATCAGATCTAATCACCATCCTTTACTGGGCAGAATACAGCCTTTTGAGCCAATTCATTGACCACCAGCCAAATCAATCAAACCAAGTCAACATTCAAGTCAGTCAATCTCGAATCACTTGTCTAAAACAGCACAGTCTTCCAGAAACTTCTGTTTGAATTAAAGGCACAGATTGCTTACAGACAGTTTTGTCTTATAAGTCTTTTAAACATCCATGGATCAAAAATGTAACAGCAAAAATAAAAAGGGGAAATAAGGGAATAAACAGGAACATAAAGGAAGGACCCTTACAATGCCTGTATGACACACTCTTAGCTGCTGCTTCAGCTTGCAAAACAAACTAGGTTTTGGCTTTCAAGTTCTGCAATTTATCAGTTTGCCTGAATACAGAATCCTGACAAACCAGAAAATTATTTATTGCGCTTCCCATGTCCTCCGCAGGTTCTTTAATGTCATTTCGCTGTGCTACATGGACAAATGATGGAGTGACCCAATCAAAACATCATGAGATGTTGGTTCAGTCAATAAGCTGAAAAGCATCTTTAGAGAAAGGGAAAAAACAGTTTAAAATGACGACATTTTAGGGACCAAGATAGGAAAATAGGATAATTGGTTTCTAATCATGTAAATCACGATGATTGGGTGAGATAAAATACCAGTGAAATCCAGCCACTATCTGAACCACAACACCTAGGCCATAATAAGCAGTCATTTCAAAATGTGAAATGAAAAATGGAAAATATTGCCATGCAAAATAGAATAGCAGAAAGTTGCAGCCTCATTGTAGGTGAAACGCACTCTCATTAGACTACATGGAGCTAAATTGCAATCGTAGATTCTTAAAGACGCCAGTTGATATTTATTAAGTAATGTTTATGGGGTCATCACAACAATAATGGCAGGCTATACAGAGGGAAAAGAATCCAAGGAAAGCATTCAATGGTGTATGAATTGCAATATTAAGACCAAATAGATCTATTAAGAGATGTTACACAGAAATACAAGGAATAGGCCAGAGGTTCATCATAGTTTATTCCAAAGAACATATATATTCGGTTATATCATGCACCAAACCATTTCTTTAATCACTTGAGATAGGTGAATTATTTAGAGTATTTGTGCTGCCAGTTCCTGAAAAGACTCCCAAAACAAAAAAAAACAAATCTTTAAGAGGAGCTTAGTGAACAAACCAATATCATTCAGTCAATCATTTAGTTTCCATAATTCTTTGCAATGTTTTTGCATGGATTGTAAATAGAAAGACAGCAGGAAATGTTGTAAGTCTGTCCAAAGCAATTTAAAGAAATAATTTATTCCACCATATTCATATGCAAGGAAGATATCGACTAGCGGTATTGTGGCACCATTGTAATTGAGAGAGAATTGAGGGGGGAGGGTAATTGAAAAATTAAGCTTCAACAGATGTGCAGCCCATGATTTAGGATGTAGCGACAGAGATTTATTAAAACTACCAGAAACACAAGTCTCCAGTTCAGTCAATACAGTACAGGCAGGTCCTTTTGGAGACAATATTTACATGAGGGAGCCCAGCTGAATGATTTGAAATGCTGCAAACACACAGCTGTGCTCAAAACATAGTGTGTTCTTATTTCAAGTCTGAATGCATTTGGAGAAGTTTAAGTTTTATTTTAGACTGAAGAATTATTGAGTCTGCGCCTGATGTTACATTCTTTCCAACTCATTTTAATGGAATACTATTTATTCCATTTGTATTGTGTTCACAGTTAAAATAAACATTTCTATGTGCTGCTGGCCAGTTTGAAGCATTAGCGAAACCATTACTGAGCATCTCAGGCTTTTAAAACTTGATTGAGAAAAATATACACACATTTTATTGGTAATGATACAAGGATTGAGGGACAAAATAAACTGGAATTTATCTCCTTAGAGCATTGATAGAGTAAACGAGGAGAAACAGTTTCCACATGCAGGGATAAAAAACAGAAAATGCTGGAAATACTCAGCAGGTCCGGCATCACCTGTGGAGAGAAAATCAGAGTTAACGATTCAGGTGTGTGAGCCTTCATCAAAACTGGGAAACGTAGGAGTGTTGGTAACCAAGAGACAGATTTAAGACAATTAGAAAGAAAGAACCAAGAGGGGCAACAAAGTTATTAGTTTTAAAAGTGCTACATAAACGTGTGGGTGTAAAGCAGATTCAATAGTAACATTAAAAAGGGAGTTAGTTAGGCACGGGGCTGATATTTAGCAACGACAATGGGAACACAGCAAGGCATCTGGGGTTTGAGGGACTCCGATGCATTAGGCAATACTACCTGACTTTTGGCAAGGTCTTGGGATATTAATTACTGTCTTAAGTGCTGTTGGGATTGATTACTGCAAACAGCACTTGCCCTTTTATTTTCTATATTTGGCAACACTTTATCCAAATAGTTCTAGTTACACAAACCACAACTTAATTAAAATTAACTTCACATTGGACACAGCTTGAAGTCTTACAGATTGTTGAGACAGAAAGAGATATACATCAATATCTTTTTTCGATACTGTACGGACAGCTGTGCAATAATGTTGAGACTAGTGCTGGCAATGTATTGTACAGGGCTGATAATCTATCTATGCAATTCTGCACAATTGTGGGAAACTGATGGAAGCCAAGGTACACTATACTTGGATAAAATGCAAAACAAACCGTTTTGGCTGCTTAATTTATTAACTGAACTGGACACTTCCTGAAATAAACAACATGCATATCTAAGTCTCAGGCTCAATCAAGCCGGATGGGTCAGTGGATGCACCGTGATAGTGCATTATGAACATATAAATTCAGCCCCTTGTGGCTGCTCCAACATTCAACAAGGTAATACTGAGGTAAGGAGACATTTCTCTACCCAGAGTGGTGAGCCTGTGAAATTCGCTACTACAGAAAGTAGTTGAGGCCAGAGCATTGTATGTTTTCAAGAAAGGGTAGATATATAGCTCTTGAAGCGAGAGGGATCAAAGGATGTGGGGAGAAGGCAAGATCAGTCTATTGGATTGGGCGATCAGCCATGATCATAATGATTGGCAGAACAGGCTTGTCGGGGCGAATGGCCTCCTCCTGCTCCTATTTTCTATGCTTCTATGGTTTTGAGATAATGGCTAATCTAATTGTGGCCTCCATCGACCCCCAGTAACCTTTTGACTCCCTTGTTAGTCAAGAATCCATCCACGTCTGAATTAAAAATATTTAATGGCCCTGCCTCCACTGCTCTCTGGGAGGAGAGTTCCAAAGATTCAGACACTTAGAGAAAGTATTTCTTCTCATCTCCGTCATAAATGGAAGACAGACCCCTTATTTTTAAATCATGTCTCCTAGGTTTAGTCTCTCCCACAAGGAAAAACATCTTTTCAGCATCCACAGCACGGTAGTACAGTGGGTAACACTGTTGCTCCACAGCTCCAGGTTCCCAGGTTCGATTCCCGGCTTGGGTCACTGTCTGTGCAGAGTCTGCACATTCTCCCTGTGTCTGCGTGGGTTTCCTCTTGGTGCTCCGGTTTCCTCACACAAGTCCCAAAAGATGTGCTGTTAGGTAATTTGGACAATCTGAATTCTCCCTGTGTACCTGAACAGGCACCAGAATGGAGCAACTAGGGGCTTTTCACAGAAACTTAATTGCAGTGTTAATGTAAGCCTACTTGTGACAATAAAGTTTATTATCTGTCAAATCCCCTCAGAATCTTATATGTCTCAATAATATCACCTCATTCTTCTAAACTCCAATGGATAGAGGCTCAGTCTGTCCAACCTTTCCTCGTAAGAAATTCACCCCATCCCAGGTTGTCAAATAAACCTTCTCTGAACTGCCTATAATGTATTTATACCCTTTCTTAAACAAGGAGACCAAAACTGTACAGTATTCTAGGTGTGGGTCTTGTACAACTGTAGCAAAACATCCCTACTTTTATAGTCCATTTCCCCGTGCAACAAACGGTAACATTCCATTTGCTTTCCTAATCATTTACTGTACCTGCATACCAACTTTTCCTGATTCGTGTACCACAAAATCCAAATTCCCCTGGAATCTCTCTACATTAGGAACGTGATTGCTTTTCTATTCTTCCTGCCACAATGGGCAAGTTCAAATTCCCACGTTCCACTCCATAAATATGAACTAGGAGCAGGAGCAGGCCATCGGCCACATTTTGGCCCACTCACTTAACCTATATCCCTTTGCAGACTTCTAATGTCCTCTTCACAACTTACTTTCCTAGCTATCTTTGTGTCATCAGCAAATTTAGCAATCATACCTTTCATCCAAGTGATTGATGTAAGTTGTAATTGCACTTCCTAAATGTAAGAAATTAGAAAGTGTAGGAACCTAAGTCAAGGTGTATGCTTAAAGCAGAGATTGATAGATTACTGATTCTTAACAATAATATTTATTAGTGTCACAAGTAGGCTTACATCAACACTTGCATCACCGTGAAAATCCCTAGACGCATCTGTTCGGGTACACTGAGGGAGAATTCAAATGTCACCTAACAAGCACGTCTTTCAGGATTTGTGGGAGGAAACCGGAGCTCCTGGAGGAAACCCACGCAGACACGTGAAGAACGTGCAGACTCTGCACAGACAGTGGCCCAAGCCGGGAATCAAACTTGGGTCCCTGGCGCTGTGAAGCAACAGTGCACTGTGCTACCGTTAACAATAAAAGTAAAAGGGTTATCGGGATATTGTGGATAAAAGGCATTGAAGTGTCCAATCAGCCATGATCGTGAAGCATAGTTCGACGGGCTGAATGGTCTATTCCTGTTCCTATGTTCCTAAATAGTTGAAGCCCCAGCACTGGTCCATGTGGTCCTTCACATCACATCTTGCCAAGCCAAAAATGACCCATTTATGCCTGCTTGGTTCCCTATTAGCTAACCTACCCTCTATCCATGCTAATATGTTACCCCCTACACCTATCTTATTTTGTGTAGTAACCTTTGATATGGCACCTTAAGGTCATCAAACTAGAGCATAACCACAAGGTCCCCTCGAGCCACATTGCTTGATACCTGTTCAAAGAAATCCAATAAATTAATCAAACATGATTTTCCTTTCGCAAAACTACGTTGACTCATGCTAATTGCACTGAGGTTTTCTAAGTGCTCCCCCCATAACATCCTTAATAATAGCAATTTCCCCGAGGCAGATGTTAAAGTAATTGGCCTGTAGTTTCCTGCTTTCTGTTTCCCTCTTTACGTGAATAAAAAGTCATAGTAACTATTTTCCAATCAGGTGCGACTTTTCCAGAATCTAGGGAATTTTGTAAAATTAAAATCAATGCTTCTCCAATCTCAGCAGCCACTTTGTTTAAGACCAGAGGATGAAGTTTGTCAGGACCTGGGGATTTGTCAGCTTTCAGTTCTAATAATTTTCTCAGCACCCTTCTCCTGGTGAGTGTAAGTGTTTTAAGTTCCTCCCTCACTTTCATCTCCAAATTCACAATTATTTCTGGTATGTTACTGGTATCCTCAGCAGTAAAGCTAGACACAAAATTTAAATTTTTTTCATTTGTTCATGAGATGCGGATGTCTCTGGCTAGCCCAACATTTATTGCCATTCTTGAGGACATTTAAAAGTCAACCACATTGCTGTGGATCTGAAGTCACATGTAGGCCAGACCATGTAAGGATGACAGATTTCCTTCCCTTAAGGAGATGAGTGAACCAGAAGGATTTTTAGAACAATCGGCACGGTTTCATGGCCATCATTAGACTTTTAATTTCAGATTTCTATTGAATTCAAATTTCACCATCTGCAGTGGTGGGATTCCAACTCGGATTCGAATCTTCTGGGTCTATGGATTACTAGTCCAGTGACAATAGCACTATGCCATTGCCTCCTCATCATGAACCAATTCATCCACTATTTCCTTATATTCCATTATTAATGCCCCATTTTCACTCTCGAGAGGACCAACACACATTTTATTTACTCCTTTTCTTTCTAAGTAACTGTAGACACTCTTCCTAACTGCTTTTATATATTTAGCTAGCTTTCTCTTGTATTCTATATTCCTAGCTAGTTTTCTCTTGTACTCTAATTTCCCCCTCGTTATTCTTTTGGCCATTCTTATGCTGTTCTTTACATACTGCCCAATCTTCAAACCTACCACTCATCTTTGCAGAATTATACCCTTTTTCTTTTAATTTGTTGCTGTTTCAACTTCTTTAATTAGCCACAGATGGTGCTGTCATAATATACACCAGTATATCATGGTGCAGATTCACACTGATGGACACACACAGGGACCAATCAACATGTACAAACACCGCAGCCAATCACCAGTTAGAATACACACACTATAAAGGCAGAGGGCACCACGGTTCCCACTCATTCTGGGTGCTGCTTCTGAGTGTAACAAGAACCCATCCAGCCCAGCACAGACTCACAACACGTGCTGAGAGAATCAACTGGTTCTGAAAAGGCTTAGGTCTCTAGTTTAAGTTAGCATCATTTAGACCCACAGTCATCGTGTGTTAGTTAGAAGTTAGTGAATAAAATTGAGTCGAACCTTCATCAATGTTGGAAGTGTCTGTTCATCTCTCAAGTCTACACTAGCCAACATTTCATGGTACCAGAAGTTGAGAGATGCTAGCACTTCTGAGACCTGCCTTTCAGTGATCTGCCTTCCACCATTCTCGCGCCATCCTACAGAATGGACTCCATTCGCCCGCCGCCGCCTCTCCGCATTGCCGGGAATCTGGGCTCAAACTGGAAACGTTTCAAACAGCGCTTCAAGCTGTACCTCGAGGCCAGGGACCTGGAAGCGTCTCGGACGCACAGAAGATTGCTCTCTTCCTCTTCACAGCCGGGGACCACGCTCTACACATTTTCAACTCGCTCACCTTCGCTGTGGGGGACGACAAATCGAAGTTCAAGACCATAATTCTAAAGTTCGACAGCCACTGCGCGGTCGAGGTCAACGAGAGCTTTGAGAGATACATGTTTCAGCAGCGAATTCAGGGTAAGGACGAGCCTTTCCAGTCCTTTATTACCCACCTCCGCGTCCTTGCGCAGTCCTGCAACTATGGGTCCACCTCTGACTCCATGCTCCGTGACCAGATTGTTTTTGGTGTTCAATCTGAGCCCCTGCTAACACGCAGCGAGCCTGCTGACGTCACGGACCGCTTTGCGCAGGTGATCGCCCCGCGCATGCGCGGTGGCACGAGGAACGTCCCAATGCTCTGGCATGCGGCAATTGCGGCTCCGCCCACTTAAAGCGGCAATGTCCCGCGAAGTCCCAACGCTGCCTGCAGTGTGGCAAACGAGGCCACTACGCTACAATGTGCAGATCTTCCCTGCCTGCTGCTTTTAGGAGGTCCACCCAGCCCCACAGAGACGTCAGGGCTATCCAGCCTGCCATCAATGAACCTACTCCAGACCTTGCTTCCGACTGTGCCTGCGATGACCCACGGGTCCCGTTCCAAATAGGCGTCGTTACCACAAACAGGATGTCCCCCAAGCTTGGCACCGAACCCATCCACGTACACAGCGTCGGCCTGGATGAGTGGTGTGCCACCCTTACGGTCAACCAGTCCCCTGTCAGGTTCCGCCTGGACACTGGCGCTTCTGCCAATCTCATCGCGTCGTCTGATTTTTGCAAGCTCTGCGTACAGCCTGCTGTCCTGCCATCTGCGTGTAAATTGCTGGACTACAATGCAATGCCATCGCCGCCAGCGGCTCCTGCCGCCTTGAGGTGACACATCGTGCTCACACAGCCATTCTCCCGTTTGAGATTGTTGCTGCCTCAAAAGCCTCCTTGCTTGGCATGCAAGCTGCTCCACTTAGTGCAGAGAGTACACTCTCTCTCTTCAAGCGATGTGTCTGCATCCTCTGACACAGACTTCAGGGCGCAACTCGACTCCATCATCCAGCAATACACTGATGCCTTCGAAGGCATGGGCACGCTCCCGTACACGTACAAAATCTTACTCAAGCCCAACGCCACGCCTGTCGTTCACGCACCTCGCAGAGTCCCAGCGCTCCTTAAGGACCGCCTCAAGCAACAGCTCCAGGACCTCCAGGACCAAGGAGTCATCTCTAGGGTCACGGAACCCACAGACTGGATAAGCTCCATGGTCTGCGTCAAGAAACCGTCCGGCGAGCTGCGGATCTGTATTGATCCTAAAGATCTGAATCAGAATACCAGGTGGGAGCACTACCCGATTCCGAAACGCGAGGAGCTCAGGTCCGAGATGGCCCACGCCAAACTCTTCTCAAAACTGGATGTCTCGAAGGGTTTCTCGCAGATCCAACTAGATGAGTCAAGCAGGAAGCTGTGTACGTTCAACACACCCTTTGGCAGATTCTGCTATAACCGGATGGCATTTGGCATAATTTCTGCGTCCAAAGTTTTTCATCGGATCATTTAGCAGATGATGAAGGGATCGACGGCGTCCGGGTATATGCCGACGACATTATTATCTGGTCAACCACCCCGCAGGAACACATTGCCCGCCTTAAGCGCATTTTCAGGCGCATCCACGAACACGGCCTCCGCCTCAATAGGGCCAAATGCTCCTTCGGCCAGTCAAGTATCAAGTTTCTGGGGGATCACATCTCCCACCAGGGGCTGTGTCCGGACGAGAACAAGATTGCAACAATCACGTCCATGAAGACGCCCGAGGACAAGAAAGTGGTCCTCCAGTTCCTGGGTTTGGTGAATTTCCTCGGGAAGTTCATCCCGAATCTCACCTCACACACCACGGCCCTCAGAGACCTGGGGCGAAATTCTCCGACCCCACGCGGCGGCGTTATTCCCGCTCCCGCCATGTTAGGAATTATCCGACCCGCCATAAAACGCCGTTGTTCAAATCCCGCCGGCCGCCTCGGAGAACAGCTGGCGCCGGCGGGATGTCATGTTATTTTTAGGGTGAATAATTCTCCGGCCCGAATGGGCCGAAGTCCCGCCGACGTGACCCATGGATCACGTCGGCGAAAATCAAAGTAGGTTTATAACGGCGTCAACCATTGATGATGGTTGACGCTGTTCAGTAACCTACATCGAGTGCGCGGGGGGGTGGGTAGCGGCGTTGGAGAGGGGTGGAGAGGGGTGGGGGGGGGGGGGTCGCGGCATTGGAGAGGGGTGGGGAGGGGGGTCGCGGCGTTGGAGGGTGGGGAGGGGTGGGGAGGGGTGGGGAAGGGTGGGGAAGGGTGGGGAGGGATGGGGAGGGATGGGGAGGGATGGGGAAGGGTGGGGAAGGGTGGGGAAGGGTGGGGAAGGGTGGGGAGGGGTGGGGAAGGGTGGGGAGGGGTGGGGAAGGGTGGGGAGGGGTGGGGAAGGGTGGGGAAGGGTGGGGAAGGGTGGGGAAGGGTGGGGAGGGGTGGGGAGGGGGGAGGCGGCTTTGGAGAGGGGTGGGGAGGGGGGATCGCGGCGTTGGAGAGGGGTGGGGCGGGTAGCGGCGTTGGAGAAGGGTGGGGAGGGGTGGGGAGGGGTGGGGAGGATGGGGAGGGGGGGTCGCGGCGTTGGAGAGGGGTGGGGAGGAGGTGTGGGGATGGGGGGTAGCGGCGTTGGAGAGGGGTGGGGGGGTAGTGGCGTTGGAGAGGGGTGGCGGGGTAGCGGCGTTGGGAGGGGTTGCGGCGTTGGGGGGGGGTTGCGGCGTTGGGGGGGGGTAGGGGTGGAGGGGGGTAGGGGTAGGGGTGGAGGGGGGTAGGGGTAGGGGTAGAGGTAGGGGGGTAGGGGTAGGGGGCAGCGGCGTGCAGAGGGGGGGGGGGGGCGACGGTGCGTTTGGCCCCGGGCATCCATTGGATGGGGGCATCAGCAGATCTTCCTCAAGGCTCCCCTTCCTCCCAGCTGCCTTGTCTTTGTTTGAGAGAGAGAGAGAGAGAGAGAGAGGGAGATTGTAGGGACAGACAGAGAGAGAGAGAGAGAGAGACAGAGAGAGGGAGTCCCGTCCGTCCTCTGGCTGAGAGCAGGGCTTTTGTGAGTATATTGCAATCTGCCTAAACCCAGGAATATTGCCTGGTTAGAATGCAGAGGGAAATGCTGGGATCCCGGGGTGGGAGATGTGTCTGGATTTGTCTATTTCAGCTTCAGCCTCTGCGATTTCAGGTCAGTTTCACAACAACAGGAAAACGCGCGGAGAGAGAGGGAAAAACTTTTGGCAAAGTTTCTGGGTTCTGCCTTTATAATTCACAGCGCAGAAAGGGTTCTGCGCTGTGAATTATCAAGGCACCTTTTCTAATCCTGGGGAGAAACAACCTTTTGAAGAGTCTGAGGAAATAAGCAGGAATTTGGATTAATTCTGCCTCCCCACCCCCTGGGCCTCTTTCTCCTCCCTCCCCCTTTCTCCTCCCTCCCCCTTTCTCCTCCCTCCCCCTTTCTCCTCCCTCCCCCCCCTCCAGCGCCGCTACCCCCCCTCCAGCGCCGCTACCCCCCCTCCAGCGCCGCTACCCCCCCCTCCAGCGCCGCTACCCCCCCCTCCAGCGCCGCTACCCCCCCTTCCGCTCCCTTCCCCTCTCCAACACGCCACTTCCGCAGCGGCTGAAACTGACACGTACAGCGTCACTCCACTGCTGGCCCTTTCGGGACGGGAGATTTAGGGCTTAAAAGCAGGCCCCGACGCCGGAGTCACCAGCGCCGCTTTTGCCCGCCGGTAATGGGCGTCACGTAAGTGTCTTCGGTGAATTTCGCCCGATTCGCAAAACCACAGATTTCCGATGGCTCCCCGCTCACGAGCGTGAATGGCAGGAGCTGAAGGCCAAGCTTTCCACGGCCCCAGTGTTGGCCTTTTTCGACCCGACCAAAGAGACCAAAATCTCTACTGATGCCAGTCAGTCGGGGATTGATGCCGTGGTCCTGCAAAGAGACGAGGCCTTGTCATGGGGCCCCGTTGCGTATGCATCGCGGGCGATGGCCCCCACAGAGCAGCGCTATGCGCAAATTGTCTCGGCCTTCTAACTGGAGTCGTGAAGTTCCACGACTATGTCTCTGGACTTCCGCAGTTCACGGTTGAAACCGACCACCGCCTGCTTGTAAATATTATCAAAAAGGACTTGAATGACATGACGCCTCGCCTCCAGCGCATCCTACTCAAGCTGCGCAGGTATGACTTTCAACTGGTCTATACCCCTGGCAAGGACCTTGCCGTTGCCGATGCCCTCTCAAGGTCGATCACAACTCTGTGTGATCATGATAGCTTTGTCTGCCAAATAGATGCTCAAGTTCAGCTTGCAGCCCCCCATTTGCCAGCTTCGGATGCACGACTTATGTAAATTCGCCGCGAGACAGCGGCTTATCCACTTCTGCAGCAGGTGATGCGTCTGATGTCAGACGGGTGGCTCAAGGGCCAATGCCCGCAATTTTACAACGTCCGCGATGACCTGCCGGTTGTCGACGGGGTGCTCCTGAAATTGGATCGCATCGTCATTCCACAAAGCATGCGCCAGCTAGTGTTGGAGTAACTCCATGAGGCCATTTAGGAATCGAGAAATGCTGCCGCAGGGCCAGAGAAGCCGTCTACTGGCCGGGCATTAACGAAGACATCGCCAACGTGGTGCTCAACTGCTCTACCTGCCAGCGTTTTCAGCCCGCCCAACCACGGGATACCCTGATGCCCCATGAGCTCGTCACATCGCCTTGGACCAAAGTGGGCATCGACTTGTTCCACGCATTGGGCAGAGACTAGGTCATCATCATCGACTACTTCTCCAGTTACCCGGAGGTCATCAGGCTGCATGATATCACATCTTCGGCTGTGATCAGGGTGTGTAAGGAGACGTTTGCCCGCCATGGCATTCCGGATGGTGGCTGGTCTGCTCCTGCTGTTGTTCTAAGGTAGGTGGCTCCCCGCTCCTTCCTGGTCCGCTTACCGCAAACAATGGGAAACCAGCTGACAGCAGCGGGAATGATTTTCACAGTAACCTCATTGCAGTGTTAATGTAAACCTACTTGTGACATTAATAAAGATTATTATTATTGAATGGAAGATCCTGCCACCAGCCTATGGCGGGCCGCCTCCACCGCTGCAAAACACACCATGGGCGAGGCAGGAAATCCCACCTGTTCTTTCTCACCGGAATGCATCTTTTCCGAGTATTCCTGAAATATCTCCATAAATGTTTGCCACTGCATCTCTACTGACCTATCCTTTAACATAATTTCCCAGTTCACTTTAGCCAGCTCAGTCTTTATACCCTCATAATTGCCCTTTTTTAAATTTAAAACTGTTGTCTTCGATCCACTCCTTTTTCATTTTGCAGCTGTATAGAACCTTAGTTCGGCCACACTTGGAGTATAGTGTTCAATTCTGGTCGCCACACTACCAGAAGGATGTGGAGGCTTTAGAGAGGGTGCAGAAGAGATTTACCAGGATGTTGCCTGGTATGGAGGGCATTAGCTATGAGGAGTGGTTGAATAAACTCGGTTTGTTCTCACTGGAACGACAGAGGTTGAGGGGCGACCTGATAGAGGTCTACAAAATTATGAGGGGCATAGACAGAGTGGATAGTAAGAGGCTTTTCCCCAGGGTAGAGGGGTCAATTACTAGGTGGCATAGGTTTAAGGTGCGAGGGGCAAGGTAGATGTACGAGGCAAGTTTTTTTCACACAGAGGGTAGTGGGTGCCTGGAACTCGCTGCCAGAAGAGGTGGTGGAAGCAAGGACGATAGTGACATTTAAGGGGCATCTTGACAAATACATGAATAGGATGGAAATAGAGGGATACGGACCCAGGAAGTGTAGAAGATTGTAGTTTAGTCAGGCAGCATGGTCGGCACGGTCTTGGAGGACCGAAGGGCCTGTTCCTGTGCTGTACTTTTCTTTATTCTTTGTTCTCCTCAAACTGAATGTGAAAGTCAATCATATTATGATCACTGCTACCTAGGGATACCTTTACTATGAGGTCACTAACCCTGTCTCATTGTACGTTACCAGGTCTAATATAGCCTGCTCTCTAGTTTGTGCTAAATCATGCTTCTCTAAAAAACTGTCCTAAAACAACTTTTTGAACACATCATCCAGGCTACCTTTGCCAATCTGATTTTTCCAATGTATATGTAGATTGAAATCACCCATGATTATCGCCGTACCTTTCTCACAAGCTGCCATTATTTCTTCTTGACTACCCCGTCTTACGGTGTAGTTACAAGAAAGGGGGCCTATGAACCACTCCCACAAGTTACTTCTTACCTTTATTTCTCATCTCTACCCAAACTGATTCTACATTCTAATCTCCAGAACTAAGGTCATCTCTCTCTATCGTACCAATGTTATCCTTGAGCTACGCCATCACCTTTCCTTCCTAAATGGTACACACCATTGAATATTCAGGTTCCAGTCTTTGTCATCTCGCAGCCATGCCTCAATGGCTATCAGGTACTACATATTTATTTTGATTTGTGTTGTCAATTCATCTGTTTTGTTATGTGTACAACATTCATTCAGATACAGAGCCTTTAGTTCTGTCTTTTTACTATTTTTGTAACCTCTAGTCTCATCTGCTGGGTCACTCTTGGGTTTGTCTTGGGGCACTCTGTCCCTTCCTGCCACACTGAGCATCATTTTCCCCATTCCTACCTTGCTCTCTTGCCTTAACTTCTGTATTTCATTTATCACATCTTTCCAAAAATGATTCCTTGTCCCCACTAGTTCGCATAAAGCCCTCTCTACCACCCTATTTGTGCGACTGGACAGAATGCCCGTCCCAGCAATGTTCAGGTGATGTCCGTCCGAACAGTATAGCTCCCACTTTCCCCAGTACTGGTGCCAGTGCCCCATAAACTGAAACCCATTTCAACCACATCAATCTTTGAGCCACACATTTAACTCTCAAATCTGATTCATTCTACGCCAATTTGCTTGTGGCTCAAGTGATAATCCAGATATCATTACCTTCGTGGTTCTACTTTTTAATTGAGCTCCAAGCTGCTCATATACTCTCAGTAGAACCTCTTTTATAGTTATATCTGTGCGTTGGTACCTATGTGGGCCATGACCACGTGGATCCTCCTCCTCCCACTGCTAATCCCTCTCCAGCCTTGAGCAGATGTTCCAGACCCTGGCAGCCAACACCGCTGCCTGGACTCCCGCACTTGGCTGCAGAGAATTGTGTCTATCCCCGAGGATATATACTATCTGCAACTACCACGAAATTCCTATTAAATGCCCCTGCTCGAGTGACTTGCTATGTTGTACTATGTAAAAAATTATGAGAGGCACAGATAAAGTAGACAGGAGTGATCAATGATCAGGGGACATAGACTTAAGGTTAAGGACAGAAGGCTGAGCGGGGATGTGAGGAAAGGCTTTTTCATCCAGAAGGTGGCGGGAGTCTGGAACACACTGCCTGAAAGGGTGGGGGAGGCAGAGCCCTCGTAACATTTAAGAAGCAATTAGATATGCACTGCGATGCCACAGCATACAAGGCTATGGGCCAAGTGCTGGAAAATGGGATTAGAATAGTTAGGTGCTTGTTTCTGATCGGCACTGACACAATGGGTCGAAGGGCCTTTTCTGCGCTGTCGACTTCTTATGATTCTATGATTGTGGTCAGTTTTCTACAACTTACTTCAACCTATGAAACCTTACAATTAACTACTAAGCTGTACAGGCTTTGAGATAATCAAGCAAAATATTCACAAACCAGACACTTATCTGTTTTCCTGTGGTGTCTCACTTTTTTTCTCTCTCAGAATGCAGTGACTCCACTCGGGAGCCACATTCTGGATGTACTGCCTCTGGATCCTCTTTTCACCAGCTCTTCTAGGTGATGAATTATTGCCTTGAAGTAGGTTTTTTTTGCCAGGTGCTTACTGCCTCCAGGTTCTCTTTTTGCCTGCTCTTCTGAATTATACTGACCAGGAAATCTCAGGTCCAAATACTGCCCTGTGCCATGTAGTCAATCTTAGCCAGAGCAACAGTGGGAGCACAATAACCCTGAGCACTATCTGACAACCAATTTGGAAAGCATGCACGTGCAGTGATGGGTATTGAAATAACAATGAAGGACAAAACCATGCATGGTTACAAATTACCTCATTGCCAAATCACCAGTAAGCATTCAGTCCAGGTCAGGTATAAAAAAAATACTAATTTGAGCAAGCTACCGGACAATTGACACGAGCTACAGATGTATACCTAACATGCTCAGAGAACAAAGTTAATTTGGTTTCCTGAAAGCTGCACCACTCTATGATGTAGAAATGAACCATACAATAAGCAAACAACAAAAGCAATTTGCTTTTCTGTGGCACCTTCAACACCCCAAAGAACTTAATTGAGTGTTATCAAATAAAACAAAACTTTGAGCCACACGTAGCAGTGACAAAAAGATGGGTTTTAAGCAACGTCCCGAAGGAAGAAGGGAATTAATGTTAGAGGGGAACAGAGGTTGAGGGGGCTAATTCGAGAAAGCTTTTAGGGAATAGGCAGCTGAAGGTGCAACTGCTAATGGTGGAGCGATGAAAATCAGGAATGCATAAAAAGCCAGAGTTGGAGGGGCACATATCTTGGAAGGCGGTGCAGATGGAGGTAGCTAGAGAGAGAGGAGGGGAAAGGCCATGAAGGCATTTCAAAACATGGATGAGAATTTTAAAATTGAGGCAATGCCAGATAAATGTCAATCGAGGTCAGCGAGCACATAAGAAAATGGGACTAGGCACAAGTTAGGATACAGACATGAAAAGGAAAAATACTCAGAATACACAGCAAGTAAAACAGTATTAGAAGGAGAGAAAGAGTTGATACTGTAGGTTGAAAGTCATTAAACTGTGACGATCGATGATTTGAAAGCAACAGTAAGGAAAATCTGTAAATACTTTAAAATGTCTGGAGTTTCACTTGGAAGGAGTGTTTGAGGCCCTGAATGACAGGAAGTGAAGAACTCCAAGGGCACGTGTTGCATCACCTGCACTTGTAACTTGTATGGAAAGGTGCCAAGGGAAAGGCGTGATTGAAGCATGGACTAAGATGTTGCAAAGAGAGCAGTTATTTCAGAACGCTGAAAAGGGAGGGGAAGAAATGGGAAATTTAGTAGTGGCATCAAGTTGGGAGGATCTGTTGAATGTGATGGGTGGAAGGAAAGGATAAGTGGAACCCCATCATGGTTCTGGGAGGGAGAGAAAGTGTGGAAAATGAGACAAACTCAGTTGAGGGCATTGCCCACTACCATGGAGGAGACTCTTTATTCAGGAAAAGGGAAGATGTATTGAAAGCAATGGCGTAGAAATGGGAAAAACAGATGTGACAAAGCTCGAGAAATTGGGAAAATGCAGTAGAGTCCTTGCAGGAAAAGGGTGGGAAGAATTGTAATAAGTTATGGGAGTCAGTTGGATTATAATAAGTATAGTATGAAACAGAGATACAACCATGTGAAAGTCAAAATTACATAATTTTTGGGTTCAGGAAGATAGCTTGTAGACATATCAATGTCGTCAAAGTATAGGATTAGAACAAGGAATGCCCCATGCACCCCTAGCATGGATAAAGGATTTGTTAGCAGAAGATAGATATGACAGTGGACATAAACAGGATGTTTCTCAAGCTGGAAGGCAGCAAATGGTGCAGTGCCACCAGGATCAGTGCTGGGGCCTCAGCTATTTACAGTCTACACTGGTGACATAGATGAAGTGACAGAGTGCAATGCATCTAAGGGGCAACACGGTAGCATAGTGGTTAGCACAGCTGCTTCACAGCTCCAGGGTCCCCGGCTTGGGTCTGATTCCCGGCTTGGGTCACTGTCTGTGCGGAGTCTGCACATTCTCCCCGTGTCTGCGTGGGTTTCCTCCGGGTGCTCCCGTTTCCTCCCACAGTCCAAAGATGTGCAGGCTAGGTAGATTGGCCATTCTAAATTGCCCTTAGTGTCCAAAAAAGGTTGGGTGGGGTTACTGGGTTACCGGGATAGGGTGGAGGTGTGGGCTTGGGTAGGGTGCTCTTTCCAAGGGTGCAGACTCGATGGGCCGAATGGCCTCCTTCTCCACTGCAAATTCTATGATGATACCAAGCTGGGTGGAAAGGTAAGCTGTGGGGAGAACACAGAGAAGCTACAAAGCGGTATCAAAAAGTTAAGTTCTGTAGAAGGGGCAGATGGATTTGAAACGCTAACTCTGTTTCACCCTCCACAGATGCTGCCAGACTTGCTGAGTTTATGCAGCACTTTCTGTTTTTATTTCAGATTTCCAGCATCCGCAGTATTTGCTATTATTTAAGTAACTGGGCAACAAGATGGCAATGAAGTATAAAGTGTTTAGTAATTCAGTTTGATCATAAGATTGAAAAAGCAGAATATTATTTAAAAAGTGAGAAACTTGTAAGTGTTGATGTTCAAAGAGACGTGGTTGTGCTCATAAAAGGAACACAGAAAATTAGCGTACAGATTCAGCAAGCAATTAGGAAGGCAAATGGTATGTTGCAACTATTGCAAGGGGATTGGTGTGCAGGAATACAAATGTCTGGCTACAATTAATTTTGGTGATACCACATCTGGAATACGGTGTGGAGTTTTGGTCTTCACATTTAAGGAAGATATATTTGCATTGGAGGTGGTACAGCAAAGGTTCACTAAAACGGTTCCTGGGTTGAGGGGGTTGTCCTATGATGAAGAAGCTGAGTAAACTTGGCTTATATTCTCTGGAGTTTGGATGAGAGGGCATCTCACTGAAACCTACAAAATTCTGAAGGGGCTTGATGGGGTGGATGCTGAGAGATTGTTTCTGATGGCCGGATATCCAAAATTCAGGAGACACAGCCTCAGGATAAGAGGTCGCTCATTTAGGACTGAGAGAAGGATAAATTACTTCACTTAAATGGTTGTGTTAGGAAGTTAGAATGAAATGAATAGTAAAGAATCAGATAAAGAAGAAACTGATTAACTGCATTGAGGGCCTGTGAGATGCAGATTAGACTAGCAGGGTGAAACCAATACTTTGTTAAGCAAAGTGGAATCTCGCAGTCTAGTGGTCTAGATCATAGCCACGCTCAGTTTCCAAAATGTTTTTTGATCTTAGAGAGTCAAGCTGTTGTGCCAAAAGCAGAAGTAGTGGTCCATGTTAGACCCCAGAATTTCTACTCTAAACTAAAAGGATTCTTATAAGGAAACTACAGATCCTGTGTCTGATTGGCTGAAGCTGCCATCACCCTGGTTAGTTGAGGTCTGTATAAAAGACAGACAGAAAGCGCACTCAGTAAGCTTTGCGCAAGTCAAGAAGACACAGCCGGAGTGAGGCACATCCAGAGTGGGAAGTTGGAACTTGGTAATTTGGTGCAGTGAGGTAATTTGGAGCAGTGAGGTAATTTGGTGCAGACTGGGAGTAGGTGCTTTTTCTCTACTGTTTTGTTCTCTCTCTTTCTTCTGGCCTGTAACTTTTAATCTGCAGGGAGAGAACCAGGAAGCATTTGAGACCCTGGGTGAGTTCTCCCAGTGAGCCAGAGAAGACACAGCCAGAGTGAGGCATAACCAAGAGTGAGTTTGGGAATTTAAAGCTAGATGGGAATTCAAAGCTGGATGGGAGGAGGTGCTTTTTAACCCTGGTAAGTGACTGGTAAGTAGTTTTTCTTTTCTCTGTCTAATTTATTTATTTTTCTTTCGTTTTTTGAAATTG